>NC_056737.1:1004741723-1004759223 GCF_019279795.1 Protopterus annectens
ACTCTGGCTAACAATGTTCACTGGTGACTGCAAACTGAGAGCCATTATCGAATCCCAAAATTATGTGAATATTCTACAAAAGGGCCTTACAGAAACAGATGCTTGGTGCCAGAGCCATGGGCTCAAGCTTAATGCCAATAAATGTATAGTTATCCCCTTTGGGAAAACCATGTACCCATGAATTACCACATAGGTGGCAGTACACTAAACACTCAAAGTGTGATGAGAGACGTAGGGACACAGGTGGATAGTGGTATCACCTTAGATAACCACATCACCACAACAGTCAGGAAATCATTCTATGTGGCACACCTCATCACTAAGGGCTTTTCATCCTGAAAAAAAGGAGATCATTGCTCCATTGTTCTCATCCCTCATTAGACCCATTATGGAGTACAACGCCTCATTTGGTATGTACCTCACAAGACATCTCCAACAGCTGGAAAGGCCACAAAAGAATCACAAGCCTAAAGCAGATGCCCTATGCTGACTGTCTAAAAAAACTCCAGCTATACTCTGTGGCATATTGTCTACTCAGAGGTGATCTCTGTTTAACATACAAGGCCATGTCAAGCCCTGAGCTGTTGGACATGCTCCACTTAAAGAAATCCCAATCCCTCAGAGCCACACACTCCAGGGATCTAAACCTTGTCATCACAATGAACCAAACATGCTGGAGGCATAGGTTCCTAACCCAGAGACTCCCCATACTCCGGAATAGACTGCCCATACATGTCAAGCAGAGTGCCTCCTTGGCCCTCTTCAAAAAGAACCTTGACGATTGGATGGGAGATAGGAAATTCACCCCGTGGATCACGTCAGTTGCCCTGCTAGACAGGGGTCCAGGGAAGTAAATGTTGTGGGAAGAAATGGCTAGGCTTGTATAGGCCCTGGGGCCGATAGCCTAGTATGAACCTATGAACGTATGGCTAATGATTTCTGAGAAGATGATTCCTACTGAAACAACACACCAGAGCTGAAAGGAAGAGGGGAAGTGAGACTGCTACAAAAATTAACAAGTCGATCCATTGATCTGGCTTCTGCTACTAGCCAAAGGATTATATAGTCAAACTGCTCAGTCACCTTATAGGGACAATGACGACTGTTAGTCATTAAGGCAAAAGCCTCAGAGTGCGACAGTGATGAGTGTCTCACTACATCTGGCCTCTGACACATTCAATATATGTGTCTGATTTAGGCATTTTGCCAAGGCTTATTAACAAATATCAGTGAAGGGGCAAAAAATATGACTAATACTAATGTGTATAATTGCATGAAAATAAACATAATGCATTATCCATATTAATATTTAATAATTATAATTTATGTATGCATTTACTTAATGTTGACTTGCAAAAAATCAGTATGAGTATAACTCATTTTCTGTGGATGGCTGGGAAAATGCTCCGGAAATAAATAAGTAAGTAAATAAATAAATGCAATGCTTGTTAGAACAATTATGAGTATTTTGTGGAGCACAGATTGATAATTTGCATGCTAGAGACAACCGAGTTTGTGATGTGGGACAGACAGATAAGTCAGAAATGATGAGTGAGTGTAGTATAATAAAGAGTGACAGAACCATCTAAACTGCAGTCCTGATTAAGAAAATCAAACCTAACAAGTATCTACCAGCAAAAAATCTGCACTTTGTCTTCTATTTTCAGCATGATTTACAGAAATGGGCTTTGCTACTATTATTAAACAATAATAATATCCTCAAAAATGGTGATGTACTTTCCAGATGGTTTGTTCTGCATTTCGGTGCCTCTAGCTTCATTGGAAAGTTACATAATGAATGCATTGTTATATTGCATAATATTAGATTTTATAAGTAATAAAGCCAGAGTAACTCACATGATATCCATATTCATTTCACTGAAGCCATTAATTTGTTAGTCAAAGAGAAAAATCACAAAAAGTTTAAAACAAAACATAAAAGCAGAACGTTAAATACTGAAGAAACGCCATCAGAAAAGACTTTTCTTACTCAGGGATAAGTGTGCTGCTCACAGAGTTTACACATAATTAAGTACTTATAGTCTTTTGTCTATAAATAATTAAACATATAATATCTTCTTTATGAATATTTTATTTTGTGGATTTCAGAATGTTAATTTGTTTGGATTGTCGAAAGTAATTTCCTAGCTATACCCAAAAATGTTATTGCCATATTTGGTTGACATAAATCTCTATACATATTTTTGCAGTATCACTGCATTAAAGTATATTTAATTGAATTTATGATTTAGTCATGCATTTATATTCATTTTTGTTCCTATAACTTTGTTCTAGAAAATTATTTATTGATTTTCAAATGGTCATGATTGCTTTGGGGACCAGATACCTGCGGCTTTTGAATTAAGTTCTGCCTGGATGATTTTTCACATCACCGCAGTGTCAGTAGCCACTTCCATTTGTACTGCATCCCCTCACAGCATGTATACCCTGAGGTCTGACTGTCATGCTGTACTGATGTTTATCCTATTTGTCTTGCAGCCAATCCTGTATCTATCTCTCACTGGTCATGTGCACAATGCCCCTGCAGAGCTCAGCTCTGTTAATATGCTGTGGTACTCTGTATATCACACCCACTCAGCTCAGAGAGAGCAGCGAGATCATCATTGCAGGGTGCCAGAGAAGGTAAGCGTGTACTAAAAACTGCTGAAAGGCTTTTGACAGAACGCTAGTCTGCTTTCTGACAAACTAAATGGCACAGCAGCTACCTGCAAGTATGAGACCAAGTAGTATATTTAAAAAACGTCTGACTCTGAAGCTCATCTAATTATTTATAGACTAGTGCCCACGCGGCCTTTGGAGTGAAAATAGTTAGGAAAGGATGAAAGGTATGGCCCTTCACACCACTTTGAAATGTATCATTTTGTTTTGTCACTGATAAGGTCCTGATTCTGTGGAAACACTGCAGTACTTTTGGTTTTTGACATTATTTATCAAGATGCATATTTTGTTACCCCAAGACAAATTCTTCTACTAAATGACATTCCGTGAGCAGAGCGCTGTCACACCCTAATATCTAGGAAAATGTTAAACAAATCCTGTTCCATAGGCTACAACAATGAAATCCTCTTTATGACTTAGGTGACCAGAGTTTGAATAGCAGCCCTAGCAGTGGAGGAGCTGCACAAGGGGGGGGGGGTCAGATGGAGTGGAACCCTCTTGTCTCCAGCAGGAGATTGATTTTTGGAAGCATATGTGTGGGCACACTCTTGGCAACGTGGAATTGTGGAATCACCAATAGAGACTGCTAGTCATGCTGAAGTAATGGCTACAAAGTGAGGATCCATTGGATCACATGCTGAAGTGATGGCTGTAAAGTGAGGATCCATTGGATTACATTCTGAAGTGATGGCTGCAAAGTGAGGATCCATTGGATTACATGCTGAAGTGATGGCTACAAAGTGAGGATCCATTAGATTACAGGTCTACTGCATGCCACTTCCTGTGTGCTCAAGGCTTGCACAGGAGAAATTGGTAAAATTAAAAGAAATTGGCATCCATCCACATATATGACAACCCCACTTCCGATCACTGTGGTCCTTGCACAAGTAATGAATGAGCCATTAATCTCCTGACATGTGAAAAAAGGGATCATAAGAGCAACTGTGTGGGTGGGGGGAGCTTATGGTCAGCATATGACCGAATGTTTTCCTGATAAATCAATCAAATACTACTAATAAAAGGCAAAGAACAGCAACTTATTTGTGTGTGTGTGTGTGTGTGTGTGTGTGTGTGTGTGTGTGTGTGTGTGTGTGTGTGTGTGTGTGTGCATGCGTGCGTGCATGTGTGTGTGTGTGTGTGTGTGTGTGTGTGTGTGTGTGTGTGTGTGTGTGAGCACGCTGGCGCACGCTCGTCATGTGTGTGTGTGTGTTTATTTATTTATTTAGCTGTTAATGTTTTTACAGAAGATTGACTCTAATGGGAAGATTCCATTTAAATAGAGGACTTGTAGAAAAAAAAAAAAACTCACATAAGACATCAAGATAATTCTTATCAACATGCATTAAGGTGTAAGAAATGTGTACACAATCAATATAGTATGTGCTGGAGCTTTAAGAAAGAATGTACAATAAAATCTGCAAAACTGATCTGTTTAAGGCATTTCAGATAGGAGGGACACTCTCTTAATGTATTATTTTCAGTATTAGCATCCCTTGTATAAATTATGTTAGCCATTCTAAATGAACCACACAGTAGAAATACAGTAACAACACTGGAGGTAAAGGAATGATGGGCAAATGTGCCACATGTGCCACGCCGTGGAGCTGTGAGATTCTTTTTGTCTGTTGTGTCAGTCTGTATTGAAAATGAACAATTCTTTCCTTTGGACAAGGGCTTGGTAAAGTGTCGTGTAGGGAATGAGAGTAAGTAAGGTGAGATTAAGCAGCACGATTCCCATTCAGACTATGCAAGGGATCCACTTGGGGACACGAAGAGAAGAGTAGGCATCTTTATTCGATATGGGCCATCTCACACCAGGCTGCTTTTAACTCATTAATAAGACTAAAAGTGCTTCTTCCACATGAGACTGAGAGGACTGTATTAATTTTGAGTGGGGCATTTTTACTTATAAGTTCATAGGTATGCGCTAGGCTAACTGCCCTTGGAGGCCATTTTAAGCCTAGCCAGTTTCTCTTTTGGTGCATGAATTAACCTATCCAATTTCATGTTAGACTAGCCTTAGACATCCCATGGTCAATACTTATATATTACCCCAATGAGAATAACTGACATCATACCATAGATGATTTGAGGGGACCCATGCACGGGGTGAAACATTTAGGAGCTGCCCCTGTCCATTAGTAGTACAGGGGAGAGTCCTGTGGTAGGTGTTCTGCTTCCCATCCATAGATCCAACCGTCACTTGAGTAAAAACAGGAATGATCTTTCTTTTATGTGGATGGGGAGTCTGTTCCACAGCAATGATATCCTTTGCGAGATACACCTGTCTATCCAAACCATTCTGTTGATGACACAGAACAAAGCATGTGGGGGAAAAACAGCTGAGGTCTATTTGTAAGAGTGCTGTACCTGGGGTGTGGCAACTTTGCAATTTTTGTCCGTTACTAGCCAAAAGTGATACCTCACTGATAGAGCTAGAGAAAGAATCAGGTGATGAAGCCATGGATGGTTATTTTATGTCATATCCTCCAATTCAGGAAGTAAAGCAAACATTTAAAAGGAGGTAAGGCTGAAGATGTTTACAACAGCAACTGATGGCAAAATGGCATGCAGACACAGTGTAACCTAAGTGCTACACTTGCCCATGTTAGTATTTTGTTTACCTGCTTGCTTTACGGAGCTGACATTTCACCAAGAAATGATGAATGGTGGCCCTGCCTTCTTTCATGGTAGACAGATATGGGCTTGCTCTACAGTTTACAAAGTATATTAAACTGTCTGGAGAGTTTTGTAAAACTGAAAATCTGTGGTAATACACATTCATTAATATTGCACATGTTTATGGAATTGCAGGGAGCATCACAGAAAATGCAGTTTGCGAGGGTGGTTCTTTGTTATTTGTTTGAAATCCTAATATGCTAGTGTGAGGCTTTTTTTAATTGATAACACATGCTGGCCCTAAGCTAAATATTGCATAGTAGTGACGTACCAAAAGTCTGCAGCTAAGTCTACCGGCTTATTCTCTTTCAGATAACTGAGTTCTGTCTGTACCAATGTTGGTATTTCTTACTTAAGGTTAGATTCATAGTAGTTACTAGGCATATAGCCCAGGACGCCACTGATAAGCCTAACTCAAAAACCCACTTGCCCCTACGCACTCTCTGGTTAAATGATTTACTTATGGTCACACAGCTAATTGCCCCTATGCACTCGCTGGTTAAATGATTTACTTATGGTCACACAGCTACTTGCCCCTATGCACTCTCTGGTTAAATTATTTACTTATGGTCACACAACCACTTGCCCCTATGCACTCTCTGGTTAAATGATTTAATTATGGTCACACAGCCACTTGCCCCTATGCACTCTCTGGTTAAATTATTTCCTTATGGTCACACAGCCACTTGCCCCTATGCACTCTCTGGTTAAATGATTTACTTATGGTCACACAGCCACTTGCCCCTATGCACTCTCTGGTTAAATTATTTACTTATGGTTATACAGCCACTTGCCCCTACGCACTCTCTGGTTAAATGATTTACTTATGGTCACACAGCCACTTGCCCCTATGCACTCTCTGGATAAATGATTTACTTATGGTCACACAGCCACTTGCCCCTATGCACTCTCTGGATAAATGATTTACTTATGGTCACACAGCCACTTGCCCCTACTCACTCTCTGGTTAAATTATTTACTTATGGTCACACAGCCACTTGCCCCTACACATTCTCTTTTTAAATTATTTACTTATGGTCACACAGCAGGAAAATCAAGACTGAAGGACTCTTCTGTGCTTACTGCCAGATAAAGCATTCAACTCTGAGGAGATTTGAACACTAAATCTCTGCACTTATTTTCTACTAACCACTTAATTTACTGAATAAACCATGGCGGTAGTCAACCAGCTTAATCTGTCTTCAAGAAGTTTTCATCAGGTTGCTACTCAAAATAATTGCTGGCAACATTCAGTGGCAGAGATATTACCTGAACTCCTTAATACACCCTAAGCATCATCATCCAAATGCCAAAAATATTCATCCGCACAAAATAATTTGATTGATATTCTTTAGTTACCCTTTTCTGGCTACCTGCCCATTGCTTACAGACCCTTGCTAAACCAGCCCTTGCATGCCTTCTCACTTACTGCCTCATTAAACCTTCTAGATCACACATCTCAACACACTTACCAATCTACTTCTGCATCTAGTTACGAAATAAAGTAAAGGATACAACTTGTGCAGGTTTCAGTTGCTGTTAACAGGCAATTAGGATACAGCAGTTGGAGATCACATGTGCAGATGTTTGCCTGTATTCAGACCAGAATCTATTTGTAGCTAGCCTATTGTGCTTCACAATCTGCTGTTCTGTCTTACAGCTCAATAACCCTGCACCCATTAATCACCATTCTCCTGTAACTTACAAACTACTCCGAGCATCTCTTAGACCACCTAGAGCAGAAAAGAGAGACCATAGACTGGTCAAGCTCTTGGAGTGTAGCACAAGAAGGTATCCTCTCTGGAATAATGTATCATATTCATTTCTTTGAGCTCAATCCAAAGAACTGGGAAGTTGTCTGAATTATTCAGCTGTACAGGAATGTATGGGAGGTACATGTTTCTGGTAGTTATGAGGGAGGAATTTTGTTAAGATTCAATCATTCATTGTGGATAGATAGGCAGTGGGTACATCTCATTTGTCACATACTGAGGCACACATGGTAACACTGAACTTGACATTCTGATCAGCAGACACATGAAAGGTAGGAAATCTGACAAAGCCAAGCTATACATAAAGACACCCCTCCACATACACCACCACCACAGGAATGGTGAGTCAGACTGATATTTTTTCATTAAGTAGTGCTTAGGATTAGTGTAGCTCCACAACATATCCACGTTATAGTTAAGAATTGATGCAGGTGGTGTTCAAGGTAAGCTAAAGTGCTACCTTAGTACGTGATTGAACCTCATCTATTAAAGTGGTAAAAGTGCCAAAAGCAGCTTTTAGAATGCATAAGATGACACTAGCAGAAATATAGCCCTTCTGGAGATGCAAATGCAATGTGTACATGGGAGATATTTAAATTACGGCAGCTGCAGCACATTACTTTTGTCTTTGTAGACAGTGTCCATGTAAACTAAACCTGGTCACTGAAATGAGGCAGCAGAAAGTGGATTATAACTAAAAAGCATGCAGAGGCATCTTCTTCAAATTGCACATGAATGTATAAGACAAGAATTCAAAAATCCTGGGAAAGCTGAGGAAACTTCTTTGGGCTAACTATTTAAAATCCCCTCAAGCTGTTTGCATATAATCTTTGGGAATATAATCTAGAATGAGGATAAGGTCTATGCAAAACAAATCTGGAACCCATGCTATGTACCTGAAGGGATAGCTATGATTTTGCAGAGATATTATGAGCAACACTACTCAAGGACATCTGAGGTTAGGAACATAGATGTGCTTATCTTTTTTGTTGATCCCACTGGTTTCACCAGGTACTGACAAGAGATCTTTAATATGCTCAATAACCTAATTAGTCAGGGTGAAGTAAATATGACTATTAAATCCTTAAAACTGGGTAAGGCTCAATATGGTGCCCACCGACCTTTATAAAGTATTTAAGGCAAGTGTTGATGGAAAAGTACAGAGAAGGTCAGAAGGAGTTGCATTGTGTCTTTGTGGATTTAGAGAAAGCATATAACAAGGTGCCTAGAGAGGAGTTGTGGTATTGTATGAGGATGTTGGGAGTGTCAGAGAAGTATGTAAGAGTGGTACAGGATATGTATGAGGGTAGTGTGACAGCAGTGAGGTCTGCAGTGGGAGTGATGAATGTGTTTAAGGTGGAGGTGGGATTACATCAAGGATCAGCTCTTAGCCCTTTCTTATTTGCAATGGTGATGGACAGGTTGACAGATGAGATCAGACAGGAGTCCCTGTGGACTATGATGTTTGCAGATGACATTGTGATCTGTAGTGAGAGTAGGGAACAGGTGGAGGAGACCCTGGAGAGGTGGAGATATGCTCTAGAGAGAAGAGGAATGAAGGTCAGCAGGACTAAGACAGAACATATGTGTGTGAATGAGAGGGAGGATAGAGAAATGGTGAGGATGCAAGGAGTAGAGGTGGTGAAGGTGGATGAGTTTAAATACTTGGGGTCAATAGTTCAGAGTAATAGTGAGTGTAGAAGAGAGGTGAAGAAGAGAGTACAGGCAGGATGGAGTGGATGGAGAAGAGTGCCAGGAGTGATTTGTGACAGACGAGTGCCAGTAAGAGTGAAAGGGAAGGTCTACAAGAGGGTAGTGAGACCAGCTATGTTATATGGGTTGGAGACAGTGGCATTGTCAAAAAGGCAGGAGTCAGAGCTTGATGTGGCAAAGTTGAAGATGTTAAGATTTGCACTGGGTGTGACGAGGATGGACAGGATTAGGAATAAGTATATTAGAGGGTCAGCCCAGTTTGGAAGGTTTGGAGACAAAGCCAGAGAGGCAAGATTACATTGGTTTGGACATGTGCTGAGGAGGTATGCTGAGTATATTGGGAAAAAAAGATGCTAAGGATGAAGCTGCCAGGTAACAGGAAAAAAGGAAGGCCTAAGATAAGGTTTATGGATGTGGTGAGAGAGGACATGCAGGTGATTGGTGTGACAGAGCAAGATCCAGAGGACAGGAAGAAATGCAAACAGTTGATCTGTTGTGGTGACTCGTAACGGGCGCAGCCAAAAGAAGAAGAAGTTGCCTCTCGTTGCCCTGTCTGATGAGTTAAGTGGCATCACGAGGTGTTTCTTTCTCACTGTCTCAGAGTGGCAAATGTTTTTCCAACAAAGGGCAAAGACACTTCCCTGCCAGATATTTAAATCTCTATATCACTGTTCCTAGATGAAACCATGGCCTATGATAGGGTTTTGTCAGGAAGGTTTGAGAAGGTTTCCACAAAAGTTGTCTCCTCGAGGATTCATTAAGCAGAGATCTCAAGGTCTACACCTAATATGTTTATATTTCAATGCAGTACAGCTCTGTGAGGATCATCATATTGCCCTTGCAAATTTGTTCTTTTATTTCACTAAAGCACTTGATTCCTTAAACTAAGAATTTTTGTGGAAAGCTTTTGAAACATTTGAAATGTGACATTTTACACTCTGATGATTTTTAGTTTCATTTTTTTCTTTCTTTATTTTGTTTTTTTTTTTTGTTTTTTGTTAATGTGTAGGTGAGCTAGTAAAGAAACCTTTCTCAGCCATTACATTCGAAAGGGACAAAAACAAAGAACGTTTTGACAGCAATGAACATTTAATGAATGTTTATGCAACATTTTGTAAACAAACTTTTAAACATGGAAAATACATGACAGCCATTTAAACACGACATACGTAGTAAAGACAATAAAGTTAGCCTTCAGTTCTTACAACATAACTGTAGTGATATTATCTAGGACTTAAACTCAGCTCACTTATAAACTTTAATTAGCACGCAGACGACATCACCAACAAAGCACTGACAAAGATAAAATGATGTTGTCGTGTTTCTCTTCTTCTCACTTCAACTGCACATATTGCCAGAGCCAAAAATGTCCTAATTCCTAAGATCAAATATACCCCACCACTTATATGCCTTCTCTTATCAAATAACACTCAAAAAGTACTAGTAGCAGAAAATAAAATATTGAGATTTACTCTGCTAGTGGATAGAAATTGTCACCATTGTATCTAATTAGAAACAGCACATTGGCTTCCTATTAGAAACAGAGTTTATTTTCTACCTAATACTGCAATATTTAAATACTAACATTTGACTTTTGTCCTCCTTTCGGAGGATCACTGCAAATTAGGGAACAAAGCACCCCCCCTTCATATCAGCCAAGAATACACCCTTTGTTCAACACAAAATTGAAACTGACCATTGGAGAAAAACGTTTTCTCTAGATGAGGACCTGCTATGTGGAATCATCAACCTGCAGACCTAAAAACAATGACACGATGCAGCCATTCAAAAAAAACTCTTACTGAATTTCGTCATAAGGACTCTACATGCATGTTTCCGTGACACTCGCTAGCTGCTGCAACTTGAGCTAATAACTTTGCACTGTAGATGTTAAATTGTATGTGAATTGTATTTGGTGTGTTGCTTTACACCACTAATATATTAACAATTATTAGTTACACATTTAGATTTGTTATTTCTACATTTGTACCCACAACTTATCTCTGTAAAGTATTTAATCTAGTCTTAAAACAGTACAGCAGTGTGCACAGCTTCGTGACAAATTATATCAATGCAGTATAGAACAAATACTTTACTTCTGTTTCTCTATAAGTTCAGCATATCTCCACAAATGTTACAACCAGAGACGTGAGTCTTTAACAAAAGATAAATAAAATGTGGTGTAAATGTGGCATAAACATGGCGTAGGTACAGGTTTATAACTCAGTTCTTCTTAAACTTCTGGAAGCAACTTCTTTTGCATGTAAAGCATTGCGACTCACTGTCTTCCTTTAAACATAAACTAGATGGCTGGATGGGTACCTACAAATATCGTCTAGGATTGACTGGAATGCCCCCCCCCCCAGAGAAAGGAGGTGCAACCTGAGTGAAGGTACTGGCAAGGAGTGAGTGGGCAAAGGGCTCAGTGGCCATAGAAAAGCTATGACTCCATAAGACTTTACAGTATTTTCAATGTATTGAGAGAATGCAGATGAGAACTTAAGGAACTAACCAGAGTAACAGTCAGATTTCATTCTAAATATCTTATTCATTGTTTGAGGAGTGTTGAATAACATTGCTGCATTTCTGGTAGAGTCCAGGTGAAGTTTGATAGAAATTGATTATTTACAGGTTAAGTGAAGTCCTTTTGCAGGATAATTTCAGCTTTTTTTATGATAGAAGATGAATGATGAAAAAGGATGTTATCCACATAAAGAAGCAGGGAATTGTGGGAATATTGAGATGTTGGCATCATTAATAAAGCTGTGGAATATGACAGTCAATGAAGAGAACATTCCAGTAGTGGATATTTGATCACTGTTGAGTATAATGAAGGTACTGAGTGACAGATGGCCCGGCATCCATTTAGTGGCATTTGTTCCAAAGTCCATTTTGTGATGTTTTTGTAACAGGAAGTGGTAGTCATCCCCTTCAATTGCCCTTTTAAGGTCAGTTAAAATGGCAGCATGTAGTAGTCCTTCCTGCATGCTAGTGCACATGTGATTACTTTTAGTCTACAGGTTAGTAACTAAATTGTAGCAGACAAGGAATCATGCTGGGGGTTGTTAATAACATGCTGGAGAGAGAGGTATGTATCCCAGAGACTACCACGTCTATGAAGCAGGCTCCCCATCCATGTGAAGCAGAGTTCTTCCCTAACTCAATTCAAGTGCAACTTGGACAATTGGATGGGAAACCATAAATTCAGCCTTGGTTTGGCACCTGTGTCTCTAACGGACCCAGACAACCTGTAAATTGTTCATCTCCCAGGCCCCTGCTTGCAAATGTTTCATTTCCCAAACCCCTGCTTACACTTAACAAGGGTAGCAGAACTCATCAGAGATTTGGGATGCATGGCTAAGCTTAGAAAGACCCTTGTGGTCATTAGCCTACTACACACCTATGACTGTATGAACCTATGAACTCCATTATTTGTTTATGGAGTATCTTACAAACATTTTAATGACTGGGCAAAGAATGGCGATTAGTCTGCAGTCTCAGAATCTACCTGTGGCCCAGGTGTTGATGAACGATGTAACTTCAGCAGCATTTCCTTTCTCCAGAATAATAAGACAGTGCTGTCTGTTGACCCTGCTGGTGTTTAGTTTAGACACAGAGTCTCTCATTTTCTCCAGAATAATGAGACAGTGCTGCCTGTCGACCCTGCTGCTGTTTAGTTTAGACACAGAGTCTCTCAGTTTGTATATTGTGTAGCATTATTTAAAAGGAGGTATATCATCTGCTGGGTGCCGCTCCCTATTCTGATGTTGGTTTAAAGATGACTGCATGCTTCATCTTTGAAGAAGTTCACAGTACGAGGTGGTGAATGAGAGTGCTGAATTAAATTTACAGTTTACTACTTTCCTGGTGACTGCAAGTTTTTTTTTAATTTTTGTTTTATCTTGTAGATAGATTTTTGGTTATTTTACAAAAAAATAGTACATACGATGCTGGAAGTCCTGAATGTTTTGGCCTTCTTTGGAGACTTTTGTGGTCTGGCTCTGTATAGTAGGAAAAGTGTATTTCTGACTCTAAGTTCAACATGTACATGCTTATAATATAATGTGCGGGATCATGACCTGCAATTAAATGAGCCACATAAATGTTTAAGTATTGTACTATATAAAGAATTTAGAAATGTTGAAGATATGAATGTGCAGACTTTGCTACCAGAATTTTAGCAGGTATTTTGTAGATGGAAATTCACTAAATTGCCCTTTTTGCATGGTTCTCTGCAGTTTGTTTGTGTTTATTACCAAAATGCCTTATGATGGTATATTAGGACCAAAGAATCGCAATGTGTACTAATAGGTCATATCTAGCACACTAGGCCACTTAGGGCAGCTTGATGTACGTTAATGATACCAGTTCTACTAGGTTTTGCTAGGTGAACTGAGCATTTTGGGTTTAGGCTGTTTCTGGAATGCAGACAGAGTGCAGCACCATTTGCAGATATGTACCCATCCACATTGGGCATCGAGGTATTGTCTGCATCTTACACTCCTTTTCATTGTTGGGTGTTTATCAAAGACAGACAGGGTATCCATGTGGGCTGGATGCATGGGTTATACTCCTGTAGAGGAGATGTCGATTTCTGAACTTAGGGTGATCAGTCCTGAATAGAATGTGGCATAGTGTAGATTATCAGACTGAAGGGAACCATTTTGGTTGAATTGAACGGATCAATACCGATACTTCTGGTGTGATTTAGTACATTCCAGACTTGGAATTATTGAATATGGGAGCACTTGAGGACAAACCGGCCACAGAAAATGTTTTATGGTGACTACCTTTTCATTTAAAGAGCATGTATTAAGGTGAAAAGCTATTGCATGTAATCGCTCATGTTCTGGTGCAAATATAGGAATATATTTTGATACTGGGCAAAATGCGTATTGCAGGACTTTATGGACTTTGTATTCAGGATGTAGGTGAATCATATAAGGAACTGTGCATTAATTGGAAGAGGTGGTTTATGTTTATGAACTCCTTCATTGTGAACAGTCTGAATTACTGGGATGGAGTGCATTTAGAGATGCCCTGCTTTGGCTTTAATGATTACAGCTCTGGCAGCATGCACCAGACAGATGTAAAATAAGGTGGTCTGGAGCTGGAAGTTGCTGCTTACATATTCACTGGTTCTGCAGCTACATCCAGAATATATGGTCACGGAGCTTGGGCAGTGATTCCTTTTGTTCTTCTGCACTTATCATATCCCTAGAGGATAAGGCATGTTATTTACTGAGAGTGCATCCAGGTTAAGCTTGATGGAGGTGGCGGACAGGGAGTCCTATTGGACAAAGTTCTCCTGATGATTCATGCCTTGATTTTTAAACTTTGGAAGTATGGGACAGGTGATGTCATCAGTGATCTTCAGGGTTATGTAGCCAGACTGGAGGGGCTGTGGGGATCCTGTTTACAAAGTCATATTGAATATAAGCTCTGGAGCATTTTTTCTACACTAATGGAAAAAGTAAATAATAAATTTGACAGGGTCACCATTACTGTGAAATAATAGATAGATCGGTATGTTGAGAAGCCTAACATCAAAGGCGGAGGGCCTACACTTTCCCTGGAAGTTCCAGTATTTTGCTGTAACACCAGCTTCCTCTAGATGGCACTATTGCACTCAGAAAATTGGCTGTTTGTTACGTAACGTGTTAAGTTTTTGTTTTGTATTTGTTTTGTCATAAGTATACATATTATTTGTTCATATTTTTGAAGTAAGATAGATCCTGCATCCAGAACTATAACTAAGGTAGACTAAAGGGGACGTGTGTTTTGGGCACAATCTATCAGGAGGCATGACCAGCAGGTGCTACTAATGTGAGATCGCAGAATCAGGATTGATTTATGAAATAGTGAGGATATCATAGCTTTATTTATTTATTTATTTAAGTTTGTTAACCAGGGTGGCACACTGATCACAACAAACAATGTGTACCATTGTCTTCCAAATAAATGCTAATACTTCATTTATAGCTACAGCTATAACACGGAAGCACTCAGTAAATGAGACAAGTCTGGTAGAAATTGTAAGAAGCTACTTAACAAGTAGTTAACTACAGTTACAGGAGCAGAGAAAAGTGTCTACATCTGTGTGTGTGTGTGTGTGTGTGTGTGTGTGTGTGTGTGTGTGTGTGTGTGTGTGTGTGTGTGTGTGTGTGTGTGTGTGTGTGTGTGTGTGTGTGTGTGTGTGTGTGTGGGACACACCAGGGTGTCAGATGAGTTAGCTATGGTTCTGCCAATGCCTAGCATTTAAACAATGGCATAGTATATGCAGTTTTTGCTGCAGGAAGCAATCTGCATCCAAGATATAAGTTGCACAAACATTTATTGTCTATAGACATCAACATACCACCACCCAACACACACACACACACACACACACACACACACACACACACACACACACACACACACACGCAGGCAAAAACTATACACAAACACAGATATACAGAAACACGCATATTCACATGCACACATGTACACACACACACACACACACACACACACACACACACACACACACACACACACACACACACACAGTTGTAGTCACTTTTTTGACTGTGTAGAGCTCAGGTCTCTAATTGCAATCAGATGAATGAATGAATGAATTAATGAATACATAAATAATAGACATAGTAATGCGTTCCAACTCACTGCCATAAAATGCATGCAGAGCTTATCCTTACAAGGCATGGGCATGTGTACATGCACTCACACACAAACAGGTCCTTGTAACTTTAAATGTTGCTGCAATTACTTGAGTTACTTCTGGATTTATTTTTCCCTTTCTAATTAAAGCATTTTACTTGACAGAAGGAGTTATCTATGTTCTAAAATGTGAATGTAATTTGTTCTATATAGGGGAAACAAAATGCAGTTTTTGTGTTAGATATTTAGAACATCTCAGGAAAATTAAATCAAACATTAGAGAGTCCTTTGAGGCTACATTTAAGATGTGCCATGGTAGTGATGGTAAAAATTTAAAAGACACTGTTATAGAAAAAGTTAAAAATGTTCCAGGTATGTTTTTGAAAAGTACTTTGCTTCGAAAGGAAGCAATTTTTATTCTGAAGTTTGGTATCCTGTTCCTGAAAGGGTTAAACAAGGAACTTAATTGGAAATGGGTGTTATAATTATGTAATTGTTTTATTGTTTGATTGGTTTTGTTTAATGTTTCTTGCATAAAAGCATGCATTATGGGAATGTGATTTTATACTCTGTTAAAGGCATTTTTCCGAGGCGCTAGAGAGAGATTCGCATTTTTTTTACTAATACAGAATTTTTTTTGTTACAATAAATTCTTTTGGATTATCTGGTGTTGTCGTTTAGTCTATCAGAACAGTAACAAAGAATAGAATAAGGTGCATCCACAGGGGGGAAAAAAAAAAGCAAAAATATAAAAAGGTACCCCCACAGAGCAAATAAAAGAAGAGTAAGACAACTGAGACCCGATTTTTTTTTTTTTGAAGAAACATTGAAGTTTCCTGAGTTGCTTTAGGTACTCAATGAATTACATAATGAAGGGTGCATTATATTCAATGATGGACCTAAAAAGGGATAAATAAAGTGGGCTATGACTTCTTTGGGCCTTGAGATAGCACAAAGGATAAGCTGTACTAGGTAAAAAGATTTTCTTACCACCACACAGACATGGTTGTCAGTACAGTGTCATATTAATAGTGGTACCTAAATCATTGATGATTGTGTCAGATTTAACGGGAATGTTCAAAGTCAAAGTGAACTTTATTGTCATTCAGAATATAGACAATAGTGCAAACTGAATGAAATTTAATTTCTCCAGACTCAATGTGCAAAACATCACAAGAAGCATTACAACAGACATTACTACATCACAGTAAACCATTACAGACATTAACACCCAAACCATTTAAACATTTTGCGAATCTAAAACAGTACATTATTGCACAGAATTCCAACAGTTATCAGTATTGCACAAGAAAGCTAGTTTTGCATCGGTTGGTTTATTGCACCAAAATATGAGTTGAGACTAGCATTTTGAGTTGCTTCACAAAAATATGAGTTCTCCTCAACATAGATCTCTGCTACACCTGATGGCCATCATCATGCATATTGTTAATAAAGCTGAGTGGTCTGATGGCCTGTGGAGAGAAGCTCTTACTGAATCTGGCAGTTTTGCACTACCACATACTGCGATAATACTTGCCAGATGATAGAAGGGAAAACAGTCCATGGGTGGGGTGAGTGAAATCCCTGACTATTTTAGTGGCTCTGCTGAGACAGTGAGACAGGTAGTAGGTCCTGAATAGATGGAAGAGTGGTTCTAATAATTTTCTTAGGCACTTTCACCACCCTTTGGAGAGACGTCCGATCTGAAGCAGAGCAGTTTCCATACCATACCATTTGGACTTACAGAGTTGGAATTTTTAATTTTGGAAAGTGTCAAAATGATTTTTAATAAAATAATTTTGGGTGGACAGATATGAGGAGGAAAGAAAGGGACAGAGTGAATGGTGAGTAGGGTTGGACTGGGAAGGCAATTTAACTACAAATATATTAACAATATCCTGTGGATCTGAGGAAACACTTACCATTAGTGGTAAGTCCAGTACAGAATTGTCCGTTGCTCCTGAGCATCATAATATAGTCTACGAAGACTTTATGAT
>NC_056737.1:1004764223-1004779223 GCF_019279795.1 Protopterus annectens
TCACTCAGTGGTGCAAAACACTGGCTCTGTGATTCATTATGTTGACTAATTTCACAAAATGGGCATGGGTATTTGCATGTAATAAGTAGGTTAAAGACCCAGCCTACTCTGACCTATGTCAGGTACCCATTATAATGGTGGGAGGGGTGTATATGCCCCTATTGCCCAGTGTGTGACCACCATAAAGCCCAGCAACCCTGGGTCAATAATCTACTGGCAAGATGGTGTCCAGCTGCCCAGTTTGGGTTATTGGGATAGCTCTGCTGAGCAAAATATGGATGTAAGACCAATCAACCTGCCAAACATGAACAAAGAATTGCTACACTCAATTTAGGTTCATTGAAAGGATGCAGCTTAGAAGTGGATGACATGATGGTAAAGAAGAGACTGGAGTTCCTCTGTACCTAGTAGACAAGATAGATGGGCAGTGTGGCAAACCAATTGGTTTAGTACCCAGAGTCTACTACTCAGTGGGTGAACAGAAGACTAGAAATGGTGTGAGAATTGAGATGAGTGAGAGGATTTATAAAACAGTGAGGGATGTCATCTGTGTTAATGATAGAACCTCAATCAGCACTTGTCACCCCTGTCAATGAAAGACACAAGTGGAATCCTGGGACAAATTTGTGGTTTCCCATCCACTCATCAAGGTTGTGCTTGAAGAGGGTCAGCGACATACTTTGTTTGACATGTATGGGGAGTCTATTCCAGAGACTGGGAAGTTTCTGGGAGACAAACCTGTCTCTCCAGTAAGTTTTGATAATGTCGCATATTAGATTTAGGCCTTTCAATTGAGTAATGCACAAGGAGTTATACTTAAGGATATGGAGCATCTCTAGTAGGGCAGGGTCTGAGATTGCCTTGTAGGTGAGACACAGATCACCTCTGAGCAATTTGTATGATACCAAGTAGAGTGATAGTGATTTGAGCCTGTTCACATAGGACAGGTGCCCCTTTTGAGATATTTCTGTGGCCTTTCCAGTTGTTGCAAGGATTTGAAGAGGTACATACCAAAAGTGGTGTTGTACTCAATTATTGACCTAATGAGGGAGGTGTACAGAGAGGAAATAACCTCCTTTTTTCTGGATACAATCACTTTACTTATGAGATGAACCAAGTAAAAGGCTTTTCTGACCACTACCACTACATGATGGTCTAATGTGAGATTGTTGTCAACTTGCGTACCCAGGTCTTTCAACACGGGTTGTGTGCTTAGTGGATTGCTGTTGATGTGGTAAATAGTAGGGGCCATGTTTTTGCCGAATGGTATGATAATACATTTTTTTGCATTTAACTTAAGGCTATGACTTTGGCACCAGTCATTTGTTGCTGTGAAACCCTCATGTAGTATGTTATCATCATTTGGGGAGTCAATTACTGCACCCGACTTATAGTCATCTACAAACCTGGTCAGCCTCAGGCCTTTTGTCTTAGCCTGGACCTCTGAGAAGTAAATGCCAAATAGTAGGGGTCCCAGGACAGATCTCTGTGGAACACCTGTAGTGACAAGTCTGCTGTCAGAGGTAGAGGCACCTATTTTGACCTTTTGGGTTCTATTGGTGAGCCAGTTGGCCACCCACCTGATGAGATAGGGGTTTATGCCAAGTTGTGTTAGCTTTTTAATGATGCCCAAGTTGGGGAGTGTGTCAAAGGCTTTGGCCAAGTCAAGCTAAAGCTGTATGTACTGACTATCCCTCATCCAGGGTCTTGGTGACAGCCTCAAAAAGATCAACCAGATTCAATAGGCAAGATCTGCCCTTGATGAATCTGGACTGGATGGTGTCAAATGCTAGGAGACTGCCTATGTCTTTGTTTATGAGGTCCATAATAATACACTCCATGGTCTTACAGATCAGATTTGTCAAGGTGACGGGGCCATAGTTTCCAGGGTCAGTAGTGGCACCACCTTTGTGCAAGGGGATGACAATGGCAGTTCTCCCCTCTGCTAGAATGAAGCCTGTACTTAGGTGATGGTTGAGTAGAGTACTCAATGGCAAGGCTACTTCTTGGTGGAGATGGTGCAGAATGCAGCCTAGGATACTATCAAGTAGCATGGAAGCTGTGTTGTTTGCTTTGGATAGGGTATTTAACACTTGACCTATGGAGATGTGAGGTGCCGGACAAGTATTGGGGATGCTGAATGGGCCTTTGGGGGGACAGGGGAGTGAAGTTTACACTGAACATATCTGCTAGCAAGTTGGCTAAGTCAACAGGATCAGTGTAAGTGGCACCATTAAGAACTAATTTGGAACAAACCTAGGCTTTGCCATGGAGGTTCTTGACATAACTGAAAAAGACTTTGTGGTTACCCTTTGTTTCAGAGGCTAGTTTCGATTAATAATTGGCTTTAGAAGTTTTCACTAGTGATCTAATACTTGTTGAGTCTAAGGAGGGAGTTTTTCCAGTTAGGAATTTGTGCTTTTTTCCCCTGAACAACAGTTTCTTCCTTTTGTTGTAAAGCCTGTTGATAGAGGATGTCCACTACATAGGTTTGTGTTCCCTTGAGGAGCAAGTTTTAGTTCTGTTGGGTGTGGCTGAGTCCATGCAGTAGTACAGGTGCTTGTATACTGCACAGGCATACTGTTCAGCATAGCTGTCTGCATCCTCTGAAGGGGGCGGTTGTGTGAAGCCACTGATATCCCCTTAGTGAATAAGTACCTCTGGGAAGAGTTGTATAGAATAACTTCTTTTGGCATTGACTGTGGTGTACAGTATCTTCAAGATATGAGAACAGGGATCATAGCTGCATACTATATCAGGACTAGGTCACTCAGTGGTGCAAAACACTGGCTCTGTGATTCATTATGTTGACTAATTTCACAAAATGGGCATGGGTATTTGCATGTAATAAGTAGGTTAAAGACCCAGCCTACTCTGACCTATGTCAGGTACCCATTATAATGGTGGGAGGGGTGTATATGCCCCTATTGCCCAGTGTGTGACCACCATAAAGCCCAGCAACCCTGGGTCAATAATCTACTGGCAAGATGGTGTCCAGCTGCCCAGTTTGGGTTATTGGGATAGCTCTGCTGAGCAAAATATGGATGTAAGACCAATCAACCTGCCAAACATGAACAAAGAATTGCTACACTCAATTTAGGTTCATTGAAAGGATGCAGCTTAGAAGTGGATGACATGATGGTAAAGAAGAGATTGGAGTTCCTCTGTACCTAGTAGACAAGATAGATGGGCAGTGTGGCAAAACCAATTGGTTTAGTACCCAGAGTCTACTACTCAGTGGGTGAACAGAAGACTAGAAATGGTGTGAGAATTGAGATGAGTGAGAGGATTTATAAAACAGTGAGGGATGTCATCTGTGTTAATGATAGAACCATGGCAATCAAATTACAACGTACGGCTAGGGTACTAGTCATATCCTCAGCCTAGGCCCCAGTAGAACCATGGCAATCAAATTACAATGTACGGCTAGGGTACTAGTCATACCCTCAGCCTAGGCCCCAATAGAACCATGGCAATCAAATTACAACGTACGGCTAGGGTACTAGTCATACCCTCAGCCTAGGCCCCAATAGAACCATGGCAATCAAATTACAATGTACGGCTAGGGTACTAGTCATACCCTCAGCCTACACCCCAATAGAACCATGGAAATCAAATTACAACGTACGGATAGGGTACTAGTCATACCCTCAGCCTAGGCCCCAATAGAACCATGGCAATCAAATTACAATGTACGGCTAGGGTACTAGTCATACCCTCAGCCTAGGCCCCAATAGAACCATGGCAATCAAATTACAACGTACGGCTAGGGTACTAGTCATACCCTCAGCCTAGGCCCCAATAGAACCATGGCAATCAAATTACAATGTACGGCTAGGGTACTAGTCATACCCTCAGCCTAGGCCCCAATAGAACCATGGCAATCAAATTACAACGTACGGCTAGGGTACTAGTCATACCCTCAGCCTAGGCCCCACAGCAGGGGAGTGATATTTAAGAAAAGAGTGCATTTAGACAGCAGTTTGAGAACCTACTAGTTAAAATAGGACAATGCAAAATGGTGTTGATAATGGTTGACCTGAATACACATATCAGTTCAGACAGAACAGGATATGAGGATTGTCTTGGTCTACATTGGGTGGGGCCACAAAAATAAAGAAGGAGAGGTCATTCTAGATATCTGCCTGGCAAATGGCTGGATGGTGGGCACCACTTTGTTCAGTAAGAGAGACAAATATAAGATCACATACAATAGTGGACAACATGCAACTCAGGTAGACTTCCTCTATGCAAGGAAAGGGAGGTATTGTAGAATCAGTGATTGCAACGTCATTTCCAGTAAAAGTCTTCCCACAGCATAAACCACTGGTTGCCACAGTTAGCTGCCAGCAGTGGTCAGAGAATGCTCTAAGGTCAACAGAGACTAAACTGAAGACCTGGAAGTTGACTAGAGTGAAAGCACAAGAGTTCAAGGAAATAATCGTGACTCTAGAACCTCCGAATGAGAAGAAATAGGAAGAGGTAAAGAAAAAGAAGCACAGCCTCAAAACCGCACGCATAAGGCCTGCACAACAGGTATGTGCCCACGCCAGGTGTGCAAATAAGGTACATAAGGAACGCTGGGGGTGGAATGCAGAAATCCAGGGAAGTCAAAACCGCATGCATAAGGCCTGCACAACAGGTATGTATCCACACCAGGTGTGCAAATAAGGTACATAAGGAACGCTGGGGGTGGAATGCAGAAATCCAGGGAAGTCAAAACCGCATGCATAAAGTCTGCACAACAGGTATGTATCCAAGCCAGGTGTGCAAATAAGGTGCATAAGGATCGCTGGGGGTGGAATGCAGAAATCCAGGGAAGTCAAAACCACATGCATAAAGCCTGCACAACAGGTATGTATCCAAGCCAGGTGTGCAAATAAGGTACATAAGGAACGCTGGGGGTGGAATGCAGAAATCCAGGGAAGTCAAAACCGCATGCATAAAGCCTGCACAACAGGTATGTATCCAAGGCAGGTGTGCAAATAAGGTACATAAGGAACGCTGGTGGTGGAATGCAGAAATCCAGGGAAGTCAAAACCGCATGCATAAAGCCTGCACAACAGGTATGTATCCAAGCCAGGTGTGCAAATAAGGTACATAAGGAACACTGGGGGTGGAATGCAGAAATCCAGGGAAGTCAAAACCGCATGCATAAAGCCTGCACAACAGGTATGTATCCAAGCCAGGTGTGCAAATAAGGTACATAAGGAACGCTGGGGGTGGAATGCAGAAATCCAGGGAAGTCAAAACCGCAGGCATAAAGCCTGCACAACAGGTATGTATCCAAGCCAGGTGTGCAAATAAGGTACATAAGGAACGCTGGGGGTGGAATGCAGAAATCCAGGGAAGTCAAAACCGCAGGCATAAAGCCTGCACAACAGGTATGTATCCAAGCCAGGTGTGCAAATAAAGTACATAAGGAACACTGGTGGTGGAATGCAGAAATCCAGGGAAGTCATCAAAAGAAAGAAGTGCAGAAAAAAGTGGGAGATAGAAAAGATGGACCAGGCTAAGAAGGAACACTGGATAGCTAACTATTAGGACTTCTGCATGATGAAAACCCCAGAGAGGCTGTACTGCCCAGACACAGCCTATGATGAAAGAAGAGAAGGAGCCAATCCTTGAAGAAGTAAGAACAGAACTAAAGAAATTGAAGTCAGGGGAACCAGCAGGCTCATATGAGGTCACAGCAGATATAATCAAGACATGGGGTGAGATAGGAGACAAATGGCTTTTGAGGATACTCATAGTAGTGTGGAGAGAAAGGGGTATCCCAGATGACTGGAGAATACACATAGTAGTGCCAGTGTACAAGAACAAAGGGGACATTCACAACTGTGAGCAGTACAGAGGTAACAAGCTTCTGTGCAAGAACAAAGGGGACATTCACAACTGTGAGCAGTACAGAGGTATCAAGCTCCTGTACAAGGATAAAGGGGACATTCACAACTGTGAGCAGTACAGAGGTATCAAGCTTCTGTACAAGGATAAAGGGGACATTCACAACTGTGAGCAGTACAGAGGTATCAAGCTTCTGTACAAGAACAAAGGGGGCATTCACAACTGTGAGCAGTACAGAAGTATCAAACTTCTATTACAAGAACAAAGGGGGCATTCACAACTGTGAGCAGTACAGAGGTATCAAGGTTCTGTACAAGAACAAAGGGGACATTCACAACTTTGAGCAGTACAGAGGTATCAAGCTTCTGTACAAGAACAAAGGGGACATTCACAACTGTGTGCAGTACAGAGGTATCAAGCTTCTGTACAAGAACAAAGGGGACATTCACAACTGTGTGCAGTACAGAGATATCAAGCTTCTGTACAAGAACAAAGGGGACATTCACAACTGTGAGCAGTACAGAGGTATCAAGCTTCGGAACAAGAACAAAGGGGACATTCACAACTGTGAGCAGTACAGAGGTATCAAGCTCCTGTACAAGAACAAAGGGGACATTCACAACTGTGAGCAGTATAGAGGTATCAAACTTCTATTACAAGAACAAAGGGGACATTCACATCTGTGGGCAGTACAGAGGTATCAAGCTTCTGTACAAGAACAAAGGGGACATTCACAACTGTGAGCAGTACAGAGGTATCAAGCTTGTGGTGAGTGACAATGTGAGGAATCAGAAAAGTGAGTAATGGAGTACTGTAGGGGTCTGTCCTGGGTGTAATATTCTTCAGTGTGTTTGCTTCATATACATTTGAATGAGATATACATATACATTCATATACATTTGAATGAAGAGAGGGCAAAATCAACCTCATTGTTATTGGTACAAGGACATGCAACAGCAGCAGATGGATAGGAGGTGTTAAGCAAAGCATCTGGATAGAAAGAACAAGTGGGCAGGAAATTGTCAGGTGGCTTTACTGGCCTTGAGCCACAACAGCGTGGTGTGAAGTATCAGCTCAGGAACTAGAGAGCCGGTGACTCTGGAGTAGGAGAATTATTCCTGAACTGGACCACCAGATCCTAGCAAGGTGATAGTTGCTACAGGAAAAAGGATGATGGGGTAAGTATAAGTGACTTACTGGTATAAGGCCTACAAATAAAGCAGGCTTACACCGGGGACCAGATTCCAAAAGACTTATCACCAGTGTAAGTGACACTCTAGTGAATTCACCAGAGTTACTCACTTACACCAACAGCAAGTCTTTTGGAATTAGACACAATCTGTTTCAACATTCCCAAATTGACAATATTTTCTCTGTCATAATGTAATGCTTAGGATATGTTTGTGTTTCTCTCCTTTTTCTTCACTGAGCTGTTGCATTACTGCTTTATACAGCTAAGACCCCATCTGTGTTATTCTACTTTTTCTGTTGTGAAATGTGAGGCATTGAAAAGTGAGTTGTATGAACAACTGTTTAATAAACTGACATTTTACATGATGTTTTTTCACCCATTTAATCTGCATGCATCAGCTGCAGATTTAGAATACTAATATAAGCAAACAACACTTCTGTGGAATTAATTTATACAATGTCAGTGCAAATAAGAAATCCACTGATGCTTCTGACGCATACATAAACACTGAGGTGTCATTGGTTCTGGATGGAATGCCATGTTTGTTTCTTACAGTTACAGCATGAGATCATCTTCCACTTCGCAGGCCTACGGCAGCCTAGATGCATTGGTTCGATGTTTTATCCATGACTTCCTATTTGCATGTTTAGTATAGATGTTGGACTCCATTTTTGGATACAGAGCAGATGTCTTGCCATATATGCTCGTTGAGTACACATCACTGTGTTTATAAATTATTCTTTTGATTGTTCTTATTGGCTATGCTATGACTTCCAGATAATCAGGTTACTCTGAGCTATCTATTTTGAATGTGCAACACAAAAGACAATTTTCTCAAGTCTGCATATACCCATGGCAAACAACCTGCAGGAACGGCATTTTAGCTTATGAGTTAATGTCTTTCTTTTTATTTGAAAAACTGCTGGATTTTTTGGAAGAGTCTAATAGTTTTGTTTCTTTCAGTATGGTTATGTGAATCTGACAAGGACCTGTAGCAAAGTTATTTGAATGTGTTGGCCGCTGAATTCATTTCTTCACAGGATACTTATTCTGTGTTTACAGCGAATGTGTGCATTTCTAGTACTGTGCAGAAGCAATTACTTGGCTCATCTGGTTTGAATTCACTGTTGTTTTGTGTGTCACTGCCCTGATTATTTCTAAAGGTTGAGGTGCAGTTTTGAAAATAAATGTTATGGAATTTATTTACTGCTTATTAATTCAACAATCTCCTTCCACTATCATGTTTCGTAAAAAAAAAAAACACAGAGTTTACATCATCTTGTGTTTTT
The DNA here is from genome assembly GCF_019279795.1 of Protopterus annectens. NCBI lineage: Eukaryota > Metazoa > Chordata > Ceratodontiformes > Protopteridae > Protopterus > Protopterus annectens. The sequence goes on from NC_056737.1 coordinate 1,004,772,549, forward strand.
GTTCTGTATTATTTCTTTCTCCGGATTAACCTTTTGGATAACTTTGCAATTTCCTAGACATTCTAATGTTCTTCTGTCACTGGAAACATGTTTGCTTTGTTGTACAGTTTATTCTAAATCCTAATTTATTCTGAATGCATTTCTACATCTAGCATTTATTCAGTGCTATCACTTTTGTTATGTAAATATTATACTGAAACTGTTCTCAGTTTTACTGTTGGAACTCCGGCATGATTGGTCTCTTAGTTGTGGGAACAAACTCACCACCACAGCCCCTAGAAAATATGTCTAATAAAAACTGGATAGCAGAAGAATATAATTAATGTCCATTTCTGCACAAATTGTACTATTTTAAAAATTCAAAGAAATATGAAAAAAATGTTGTGTTAGTAAAAAAGATATTAAATGCAGAAAAAAAAAAATAACAAATATAAGCAATATGAAACATCCCTGCATTTCCAGTAACTAGACTTTAGGAAACAACACCTCTAAATCTGTAACTTAAAAACACAACCAACATTTGTTCTAATATTCTGATTACTGCCTAGAAATAGCATTTACAGACAATATTCTGTAAGATTAAGGCTAAGCATCTGCATTCTTAAAAAAGCCTTTTTTATCTTTCTGTTTTACATAAAGATGGAATGCTTTCTAACCTGATACGATTCTTGTTCTGAAAAGAGTTTGCAGGAATTACTAGGGTTACTGTTATATTATAGAAGCCAACACCAGTGAAAGTTTGCTAGCTGTTTTACTCCTGGAAAGTGACAATTTATTGATAACTGCAGTTACAGCATTAAGTTTCATAAATTCATAAGATAACTTCGCCATCCCTTTTCAAATATTCAGATAAGGTTACCGCCTTCTTCTGAGTCAGTATTAAATATAGTGCTGCACACCACTGCCCCTGTTCCTGCAGCATTACCTCCTTTCCTAGTCTTCCCATCTCCCCAATGCTGAAAATATTAAAGGAATATGCTTATTAAAATGGACATTTTCAGTACCTTTTATTTCCATCTTCAGTGCTTCTAGAGTATCAGCATCTCTGTGATGTTTACTGTGCTTCCTTTTACATGGGCATACATCATACCATATGCATTTAAATCTGCAGAATGAGACCTATGTCCACTCTAATCTGTCTGATTTCTCCAAATAACTCATGAGCATGAATATTTGTCTTCCTTGGACTTTCTCTTCTTTAGTTCCAGCTATTCTATGCCCAGAGGAATGAAACAGTAGATCTGTTATTTACCAGTCAGTATTGTAGCCCATGTCAACTATCCACCACTGTTTCTGTAAAATAATATTTCCTTATGTCCATCTGAAATTATTTTATTCAGTCTGCAGATGATATCATCTCATCTGCATGGTCTTCTTCTTACATTTCAGTACATGCGCACTCTCTCTCCTTTGATTATTTTATCATCCCACACCAGATTCCCTTTTTCCTCTTCTTTTTTCAAGTGAAAAGATGTCATGCTTTGCCAACCTTTGTTTTCCATCCATCCTTGTTACCATTCATTTATATATTATGAATTACTTTTAGCATATACTTTTTCCAAATGGCATCAGCAGTACATAGAGTCTAGCTACAGTCTCTCCAGGGGATCTTTAAAATAGTAGAATCATTTCCTTGTCTCTGGAGTTGATTCCCCTGTTTGCTTTGGCTGTTTGCCTTTGTCTTTCTAAAGGGGGGGTATATTGCTTGAAGTAAATCACCTGACATACATGTAATCCTTTACGCTTATTCTCTTTTGTAGAGTTACTGAAAGCCATGAGAAGTGCTTTACATTTCCAGCAGTAAAGGGTAACTAGCATCTATCAGCTTGGTCTGGTCCTTCCATTGTATGCTGGTGCTCTTTGTTTCCATTTTTGTATATTCAATGCCTAGTTTGACGTTAGTTATGTATTCTTTAAAAAAACAGTAACCCCAGGGGTGTCTAATGTCACTCTGCTGTTTTATATCCAGTCTTGTTACACTGAGACAACATTCTCTGCATTCTTACCACCTTCTGTTTCTGTATTTCCTTACTATTTCTTGTCCAACCAGCTAACACTCAAATTGCTGTTGTGCTCTAAGTAAGGCACCAATTCAAAGACAGAAAATGCTAATTACATGTTATAATTTGACAATTTCCTTTGTAGCCTAGTCATGAAATGTTATCTTTACCAAATGAAGGCATGCTGATATATATACTGCAGTATGTGATCTTTCAGAGAACTCACCAGTCTCTGCCTGGGTATTTTTCCATTGTCTTCACTGAGGTCTGGGACACCAGACTTTGATGGATCCTGTCCTGGCTTTGTCAAGAGACACCACTGTGGCTTTTTCCAGTCTCTTAATGCTTTCCCTTTGGCTATTTATCTATTGAACAATTGTATTATTGGGACTGCTAACACTCTGGAAAGGTTCTGGAAGATTCTCTGGAAATTCCTGTTAGCCCCTGTGCTTTGACATCCATACACGTCACTCTTTTCACCCTTTCCTTGTCAAAGTCCTCATTTGTCCACCTGCGGCTCTTGTCCTTTCTATTCCATTGGTATGCTCTGCCCCCATATTCTGTTAGAGAAAGCATGCCATTGATCATATGGTGTCAACTATCCCAGCCAAAATCATTTCACTACTATTAACCAGCTCACTGGATGATTTTCATTGTTTGACTTCTAGCCCTATATAATGTCTCACTTATCTATCTAGCCATACCTCTTAACTGTCTTGATTTTTGCAGAACGTGCAGAGTTTTGCCTCATATTTTTGGTTTATTCTTCATAAAATTTGTGTTTTTTGGCAAATCACTGAAATGATAAGAGGACTGAAGTCACTAAGTAATGACATATATTTGAGTTTCAGACTTCAAATCCTTCACTAACCCCATTACTCTAGCAACTTTCTAAGTTTATAAGAGCAATATTAAAAATCTGTCCCTAGTTTTTGACCTTTGACCTGTCATCCATTATGTCAGGTTTTCTCCAGATCTCTTACATTAAAAGATTTAGAGGTGTGTATCTAGCCCTTATATCTCCCTTCACTACATTCACATTTTGCCCTTACAAACTCCTTCACTGTCCTTGTCAATCTGTAGTACTCTTCACATGTCTACCCACATCTGATCCAACAATATTATTTTAAACAAAAAATATCTTTATTAAAATATCACGTATGACATAGGCAATCTTACATATGTATAAATGAACAACAAACCATATTAATACAACTTTAGTTACAAACATTATACACCACATGGCTCACTCAGCATCTGCCTTCGTTGAAACCTTGTTCCTGCTCTGCAGGTATTGTTCCCACAATTGCCATTTTTTCCTACATAATTTGCTCCTCCCCTTTTCTACAGATCCCATGCCCAGTTGCTTTATCTCTGTTACTATATTCACTACTTCTGGTACATTTGGTTTAGACTTTGCTTTCCATTTTCTGGCAATTTCTTTTTGGCAGGCACCATAATTAGAGTCCATAAGACCTTACTATGTATAGACAATTCTGATAATGTAACATAGCTCAAAAAATAATTTTCTTAGTTACACCAATCTGCTCACCCAGTATCCCTGACAGAACAATCTACAGGAAATCCTTAAAGTCTGCCAACTCATTACACTCCCAGAAAATATGTTTCCAGTTGGGTCTACCTGTTATTATTGAAAACCTACTTCACCAAACTTCAAAAAAAAAAACAGGACTACTTCACCAAACACTTACTTTCATAAACTCTCGGATCACCGGAATTATATTCCGGGAAAGGAACCACTTGCCACCATGGTGAACTTTGCCCTTTTTCCCACTGTAGTGCAATCTTGAAGTTGGCATATTTAGTTGTGGGGGGGGCAAAGTCCTCGACTTGGGTGGGTTTGATTTGCTTTGGTTTCTTTATTTAGTCATGGTGGCCATGTAGTTCCTTTCTCAGAGTAGAGTTCTAGTGATCTGAAAGTTCATAAACGTAAGTGTTCAGTGAAGTCATGCTGGTTTTTTGAAAGTCGGTGTAGTGAGTTTTCAATAATAACAGATAGACCCGTTCCCAATTACCTCTTTCTTCCCCATCACATTTCCATAGGATCATAGGAGGTTACTAGGCTAACGACCCTAGAGTACTTACAAGCCCAGCCAAGTTTTACCCTTATCTCCCTGATCAGCACCCATCACCCTTGTCCAAGAGGGACATAGGGTGAAACTCCTGCAGTGAATTTATGGTTACCCATCCAATCATCCAACACTTGCTATCTACCTTAGGAAAAATTCTTTAGTCTACTTGGGATATAAAAATACCTATCTAAACACTTTCAAACAAAGATGCTAAATCTTCTAGAGTTTGTTGCATATTTGGGAGATATACATATACCCTCCCATTGTCTTTTTGCAAATTGCCTATCCAAGCTCTCTTCTGAATCCTTTCTAAACTCCTCTGATTGGTTCTTGTAGTTGTCATGCAGTACTTTATATTCTCTACTAATTATTACAAACACAAAAGAAAGCTCCAAACCAGTAAATATGAATTAGAAGAAGCGCACCAGAATCCAGTACAATGCATTTATTTGGCGCTTTCATTTTTTAGTAAAAAACTTCATCAGAATAAAATACATCAACCCACTGACCCAACTTATATTCCTACACTTAATTAACATAATTGAATAATTCATTGCAACAATAATTACCTAAAAGGTGTATACCCTTTAAAAAACATAACAATTCCATAAAATCATTTCTTTCCCTATATACATACACACTAATATAAAGATAGAGAAACAAATTAATAAATATAATGAACTGATACCACTCAACATAAAATACATAAAATATTGTTTATGTAAAACCTTCAGCTTTGAGCCGGTTCATGGAGGTAAAATGTCCATAAATACCAACAATCTTTGGTATACCAAAGTTACATAAGGATTTGGCTGACCCCCCCCCCCCAGACCAATAGTTGATGCAAAAGCTTCCAAAACTTATTTCATTACTAAATTCATAGATATACAACTACAATCTATACTCAAGGACTGTACGTGGATTGTCAAAGATTCATGGGATTTTCTTAGGAAAATTAACAGTAATATGTATGATGATGCTCTTCTTTTGGTTACTATAGATGTTAGGGACTTATTTTCTGTAATCCCCCATGATATAGGTATTGAGTGGTTATATTTGTACCTTTTTCAACATTCACACATTACACATGACTGTATTTTAACCATCAGAACCCTTATGGAATTGATACTTGATACTAATATTATTGTTTTCGAAGAACAGCCTTTTAAACAATGTAAGGGTGTAGCAATGAGGGCCATTTGTGCCCCCATTTTTGCCAATATCGTTTTAGCATTCTGGAAATTTGAATTTGTCATTAACAGTAATTTTGCCAAACATTGGAAGTATTATGGGCGTTATTTGGACAACATAATTATCCTACTGAATAGTAATGAGGAAGAATTGCTAAATTTCCTGGCCTTTATTAAGGAAAGTACTGATTTTTTTAGATTTCACCCATACAATAGGGAACGAGGCGATAAAATTCTTGGATATCACTATTAGTAAGCAAGGGGCTTTAAAACAACAATTTTTAGAAAGCCCACCTATTCCAACACCCTCATACTTTGACAACTTTCACCCGCTACATCAGAAAACATATTTGGTAAAAGGGCAGGGTGTTCAGCTAGCAAGGATGGTATCCGAGTGGGATGATTTTTTACATCAAATCCAAATATTGAAGGCGATGCTTACACAAAGAGGTTACCCCCACATCTTTGTAGACAATATTCTACAAGAGGTGGCTGATAAGAGGCAGAGGGGCCATTTCTTATCACTGCTTGGTAAAGGAAGTGATTTACAAGAGCAAGGACTAAGGTTGGAAGCCACTGGTTTTAAAAAATCAGCTATCTTTAGTTATAACAAGCAATTTACAGGTGTTAGTGAAATAATTCAGCATAACTGGAATTTGTTCAGTACTAGTAAAGACTATTTGGATCTAGTAGGGACATTTCCTAAAGTTGTTTATAAAAAGGACATTACCTTTAAAAATATGCTTGAGAGAACACATAAAACAAATAGAGAAATAGGTGGTATGTTTAAATGTGGCTTCTGCCTACAATGTAAACACATCATAGAAGATACTGAGATAGTAATACCCAATTATGGTAAGCATGTCCATAAAAAGAAATGTTCTTGCAGTAGTAAGGCAGTAGTCTACCTTGCCCTATGTAATACGTGCCCAAGTTTTTATATAGGGAAGACTATCAATGCCCTCAGAAGGAGGGTTTACCAACATTATTATGACATTAATAAACAAGATATGAAAATTGTTTTGGCAGTACATTTTCTTAAAAATGAGGGATATAGGTTTAAGTTTATGGTCCTAGAGCAAGTAACACTGGGGGACAGAGCTGGTCCGCTCAATGATTTTTTAGAATTAAGGGAACTAAGATGGCAAATGAGATCTAATACCACCGAACAACCAGGTTTGAATAGTACCGTTTCTATAAGTTCCATGAATAGTACCATTTCTATAAGTTCCATGAATAGTACCGTTTCTATAAGTTCCATGAATAGTACCGTTTCTATAAGTTCCATGAATAGTACCGTTTCTATAAGTTCCATGAATAGTACCGTTTCTATAAGTTCCATGAATAGTACCGTTTCTATAAGTTCCATGAATAGTACCGTTTCTATAAGTT
>NC_056737.1:1004784223-1004796723 GCF_019279795.1 Protopterus annectens
GTGTGTGTCTGGGTGAGAGAGTGAGAGATAGAGACTGAAAGAATGTGGGGGGGGGGTCTGTGTCAACGTGCTACACGGGCCAACAGTGCTGATTACCACAGATTAATGGGTTCCCTATTAGAAGACCGAAGACGCATTCTTTCAAATACGTCTTGGTCGAACTCAAAAGCCTGAAATGGCAAAATATCGAAGCGGCTTTTAAGTGAATTCTTTCCCTGGGAAAGAATTTGCTTGGCCGCTTCGTTACTTTGCCATTTTTGACACTGTAGTGCAGTCTCTGAGTTGGTAAATTTAAGTAGGGGGTGGGTGTGTTTTATTTATTTATTTTTTTTGTTGGAACAGTGATTTTTTTCCCTAGGAAAAAAATTACTGTTCTGACAGTTCAAAATTTTAAACTTTCACTTACATAGGGTCGATTAATCACTGTTCACTTTTTTAAGCGTTTGGTGATCTAATATAGACCCAAAAAATGCTGGTTTTCACTAGTGGTAGTTAAGGGTAATTCAGAGACATACAAATTAGCCAATAAGGATATGTCTCAATCTTTGATATGATACGTTATCAGGCTAGATCACATAGGTCTGCCTAGGTAACCACAAACAAAATATGAAAAAGCTCAACCTCTAAACACTGGTAAAATAAAACAGAAACAACCAACTAACCAAATGCAACTGAGGAAGTAAAAGATTGGACTGTGAACCACTCATAAAACAATAATTTTGATGAAAATCTATAAGCAGTTTTATCTAATAAAACTTTTCATTAGCTGGATGAAGTCTATTGTAAATGTTTTGTGAGATGAGCGCGTTTATGTACTTTTACTAAAATTATTGTTTTATTTATAGTTCACAGTCCAGTCTTTTATTTTCCACAGCTGCATTTGGTTGTCTGGTAGTTATGACCTGGTATATAAAGTTAAATGTCCCTTTTGTAGGATGTGCTGACAGGTGTGCAGTGACATTGTCCCTATGACCAGTGTTGGCTAAAGTGGGGTGCAGTCTACAGTTGTAGGATGGGGATGCTGGACTTAATATGCCATGGGATGTTTGTGTGTGTGTTTGTGAGCATGAGTGTGTAGCATGTGTGTGTGTGTGTGTGTGTGTGTGTGTGCATGTGTGTGTGTGTGTGTGTGTGTGTGTGTGTGTGTGTGTGTGGGTGCGTGCGTGTGTGTGTGTGTGTGTGTGTGTGTGTGTGTGTGTGTGTGTGTGTGTGTGTGTGTGTGTGTGCATGCGATTGTAGTAGTAATGGCCATTTGGCCATTTGGAATGACAGAAAAGAATAGTCAAAGTCATGCCTTATATACTTGTACAGTCATAACCTCCCCTGACAAGGATACACCCCATCCCAGGCTGCATCCTACATGAAATCAGGCAGGAACTTGCAGCACCATTAAGTGTCATATTCAACCAAAGCCTGAGTACCGACTTTGTCCCAGGTGAGTGGAGGACAGCCACTGTCATCCCTTTACACAAAGGTGGAGCGTCCACCAACTCTGGAAATTATAGACCCATCAGCCTAACTAGCCTGATCTGCAAGGCCATGGAATGGATTATCATAGGTTCATAGGTGTGTACTAGGCTAATGGCCCTGAAGCCTTTACAAGCCTAGCCCATATGATTACCCGGGCATCATGCTACCCGACCTTAGTTCCCAGTGAATCTGTCAAGCTGAGCCACTGGAGGGATACCTGGGGTGAGTTTTCTATTTCTCATCCACCCATCAAGATTTCTCTTGAAGAGGGCCAGTGAGGTGCTCTGTTTGACATGTATGGGAAGTCTATTCCACAGCATGGGCAGTCTCTGGGTTATGAACCTGTCCACCAGCACATTCTGTTGATTGTGGTAATGAGGTTGAGGTCTCTGGATTGTGTGGTGTGGAGGGATTGGGATTTCTTTAGATGTAACATTTCTAACAGAGCTGGGTCAGACATGGCTTTGTAAGTCAAGCAGAGATTGCCTCTAAGTAGGTGAAATGAGATGGGTCAATATTAGAATCTCAAAGGTTTAATGCTTCAAATCACTAAAGATTGAACTTTAGTGATCGAAACATTAAACCATCGAAATTCTAGTTGACCCTATAAAAAGAAAAAAAAAGCAAAGGGTGTTTAGGCAGGGGGCAAGCCCCCCTGCACTCCCCACATCCCCCGTTACTTAAATATACCAACTCCGAGATCGCACTTCAACAGAGTATGGTGCGGAAAGGGAAAAGTTCCCTTTCCTACACTGTAGCGTGATCTCAGAGTTGGTTTATTTAAGTAACTGGTGTGTGGGGGGCTCAGCCCCCCCCCCACATGGGGTTTGCTGGCAGTGCTTGATCCCCTACCTACACTCGTTAGTTTTTTTTTGGGGGGGGGTTAAAATATTTTTATTGGTGTTTGATTGTTTAATAGTTCGATGCATACAGTTCGATGTTTATGCATTCAAACTATTAAACTTTCGAGATTATAATATAGACCCAAAATGAGACAGAGAATAGTTGGAGTTTTTTGAGTTTGTCCATATAGGACAAGTGTTTAAGGCCTAGGATCCTCTTTGTGAGGTACTTTTGTGGCCACTTCAGTTGTTGCAGGTGTCTAGTGAGGTACATGCCAAATGGGGCATTTACTCAATGACTGGCCTAATAAGGGAAGAGTAGAGAGAGACAATGACCTCTTTCTTCCTGGATGCAAAACCCTTAGAAATGAAATGTGCCACATAGAAGGACTTTCCGACCACTGTGGGAATGTGGTGGTCAACAGAGAAGTTGCTGTCAACCTACGTTCCAGATCTCTCATAATGCCTTCTGTGTTCAGTGGACTACCATAGATGTGGTAATTCATGGGAACCGGGTTTTTCCCAAAGGGGATGATGACACATTTTTTCATAGGGACATTGGCAACCTCCAAACACTCGACCCCACAGAGTTTGGCTTTGTCAAGGGGAGGTCATGTCTGTTAAATCTGGTTGACTTCTTTGAGACAGTCACCAAAGCCATGGACTAGGGAGAGATGGTGCAAACTGCCTACCTTGACCTGGCCAAAGCCTTTGGCACTATTTCCCACTCAGGCATAATAGATAAACTCTTTCCACTAGGCATCATTCTATATGTTACCAGATGAATAGCAAACTGGCTCACTGATAGAACCCACCTAATGAAAATAGGGGAAGCCACCTCAAGCAGTCAACCGGTAACGAGCAGTGTACCCCAGGGATAGGTCTTGGGGCCTCAGTTATTTGGGATATACTTCTCTGAGGTACAGGATAAAACCAGTGGGCCATGGCTGACCAAGTATGCAGATGACTGCCAGCTGGGCTCAGTCATCAATTCCCCAAGTGATGTGGATGTCCTCCAAGAGGGTCTCACACAAACAAATGACTGGTACCAGAAACATGGCCTCAAGCTGAGTGCCAAAAAATACATCATCATCCCCTTTCGGGAGAGTGATGTCCCCACATATTATCACATTAATAACAATGTCCTAAGTACACAATCAGTAGTGATGGGATTTGGGCACCCATGTTGGTTGCAATCTGACTTTTAGTCACCATTTTGCTTCAGTTGTACAAAAAGCTTTCTACATGGCCCACTTCATAAGTAAGAGTATTTCATCCAGGGACAAAGAGGTCATAACATCCCTGTATTCTTCCCTTATAAGGCCAATTATTGAGTGCAATGCCCCCTTCAGAATGTACCTCGCAAAGCACATGCAGCAGCTGGAGAGACCACAGAGGTTCCTCACCAGGAGAATTCAGGGCCTCAAACAACTACCCTACACAGATAGGCTAAAAGCCCTGGCCCTCTACTCAGTTTCATACAGACTCCTCAGAGTTGACCTCTGTCTGGCATACAAAGCAATCTCAGACCCCTGCCTTGATGGGACTGCTGCATATCCGCAAGTCAAGATCCACTCGAGTAACCTGTATGCGTGACCTAAACCTGGTCTGGAATATCAGTAGGACTTGTTGGCAGGACAGATTTGTGTCCCAGGGACTCCCCCATCTGTGGAACAGACTCCCTCTCCACATGAAGCAGAGCACCTCATTATCCCCTTTTAAGCACAACCTGGATAACTGGATGGAAAACTGGAAATACACCCCTGGGATTCCACCCGTGTCCCTGCTGGACAGGGGCTTTGGGTGCTGACTTGTCTAAACATGGGCTAAACTCTTGGCTAGGCTTATAAGTGCCTTGTGGCCAATAGCCTAGTAACCTCCTATGATCCTATAACATCTATGCAGCCAGCCATCCCTGTGAGGGCACTGTCCTATAACACAAATTGAAAACAAATCATGTTCAACAGACACAGCTATCAGCAGGTGCAATTGCAAAGACTGTAAGGTCATTTACTATGCACAAGGACACTCTATGTGGCTGCAGTAGAAAAGCCAGGTGGCTACAATCTGAAGATGTTACTAACAAGGGAATATAGTAGAATGGTTCTTGTACTATATGCCACCAAAACCCCAACAACATTCAACAGACCCCTACCTCCACCACAGACCCCAACTCACTTTCCTTTGTGTCTCACAGACCTGCGTCTCCCCACCATAGATCTTTACTCTAACACCTACGTCTACCTCCCATTGACCCCCTTTTGTCAACACAGACGCTCCACCCTAATATCTCCCATACCCAGGGCACCCATGTCCCATATATAACTGGAATGGGTCTGTGTGCACAGCATATGAATGTGGTAACTACCCAACATGCCGAGAAGTGGGAGTCAGTCTTCCTACAACAAATACTGCACATATACCACAAGCATGTACATTTTGTATCAGCCTGAGACTGAAATGACTTAAAAATCACAAACCATTTTTTTTAATGTAGTATTTTTAAAGGCACCTACCAGCTACTGTCAGCATACCAAAAGGTATGTAAGTAATGTGTGTGTGTGTGTGTGTGTGTGTGTGTGTGTGTGTGTGTGTGCGTGTGTGTATGTGTGTGTGTGAGGGTCTAGATGCTGTTAACTGTCTCTGATTTCACAGAATATCTCTTGATATCTTGCCTCCCATTCAGGTCTGTTCTTTGTAAAGTTTGTGGCTTTTCTGACAAAGGAATGAGGATCGCATTCACTAAATAATGATAGCAGACATTTGAATGTGAGTTTTAATTTTGAGCTATTTTACCAAATTTGAACGGATTTTGTGTTTTAGCTTTTTAAGCTGTTAATAGTCCTGAGATAATTTACAAATTCACTAATCTATTGGCTAATTAAATATGTAAGCATTTTCTCTATTAAAGTTACAACAATATATGAAGCATATCCTTATAACAATAAAAAGCATTCACATTTAACAAGCTTTATGTAAATTATAAGATTTAAAACAAAAGTATAAATAATCTAAATAAGTAAATAGACTGGCTTACTTTTCCTTTCATAGATAAAGAAGATTTATTTTATGTTGATTTTTTAATTTGGTTTCTCATATGCAGCATTTGTTTTTATTTGGTTTGAGATTTCTCTGTAAAAATAACATTAAAGCAATGCATTCGTAAATAGAGTGCACTTTGTTTGAATTAATGTTGATAGTTGTATATGTATTTTGCTTTGATTCCTTTAGTATTACGTTGTTACAGTTTTTTTTTAGTGCTGTAAGGATCGCATTCATGTTTCACTATTTTCTATCAGAATGTTATTTTTTATAGAAAAAGAATACCTTTTTCTGAAGTGCTAACAATTCTTGCACACGTGGCTAGAAAAAAAAATAATTTAGCAGAATATGAAATATTAGTTTTAATATTTGCTGAAGACGTTTTTTACTAGTAGCCAGCATATTGTTCTCTCCATTTTTGTAAATCGTATTGTAAACGTTTATTATATTTTCCCCACTTTAATTGGTTAATTCAGTCAGGCTGTTTTCAGTATCGGTTTCTAGTCCCAAACAAAAAAAAAGGGAGATATGTTTCACTAGTATGGCTTTAGGTCCAGAATTAGGTTTTTAAGAAAAAGGTTTTCCAATGAACTTATGTGCCTTTCCTATTCTACAAGGTGGTCCCTCTTAAAGTCTTAATGTTTGAAATAAAAATGTTGTAAAAAAAGTTTACCATACTATTGCATTTTAGGTTTTCTGCTCCCCAAGAAATTATTGCATTGTCCGTTCTCTTTCTGTTTTGTAGCCCCACAACTTTGTTTGCTAGCCAAATATTTTTTCAACAAAAATGAATTTTGGCTTCCCTCCTCTTTAAGTCTGATGCCCACATCATTCATTGACTTTTCTATATCATGAATCTGGTGACCTTGATTTAGCATAAGAGATTTATTATTTCTGTCTCTTTGTTATTGCATGGTACAGTCATATCTCTCAACTGTCCCTAATTTTCAGGGACATCCCTGATTTTGACTCAAATTTTAGCTCTGTCCCTCTGAATCCCTCCTAAAACTAGTGACTTTGGGCAGAAAGGTGGTGAATTACACTTAATGAATAATAACAATAATTAAGTTATACAGTTCTTTTACTTCAGAAAAGGTGTATTAATTCATATGTTCTGATTCTCTTAATGTTTCAACTTAATAGCACTAATATTTTAAAAGTGTCCCTAATTGTCCCTGATTTTTTCTTGACTTTTCCCTGATTCTGTTCAAATTTGTCCCTAATTGGTTGAGAGGTCTGGGTACAGTTATCTTGAATAAGGTAGTTTTTTCTCTGATCAATTTTCATAGTAGGTTCCTGGATGGATTTATTGTTTCCTGCAGTTCTTTTTACAAATAACATTCTGCAGCATAGACTTTGTGGAACTCGTTTGGTGTACCATTTTCAGTTGAAAAGGCTTTCTGAGCCCCAAAGCAGGCTGGTACTCTAACATTTCTGAGTCAAAATTACATTTTCAAGTTGTAAGTTGATTTCTTCCACAAATCATCTCAAGAGAATTATTCATACCTATCTTGGATTGCATTTTCCTGGCTTCAGTTTTAACAAACAAGTTACTATAACATTTCAGATTTCTAGCAGGTGTACATATTATTACTCTATGAAGTTATGGCATGGGATTGTGGTCAAAAGGCACAGAAAGTAATAACTATTAGCTACTGAATGATAAACCAGTTTATGTCCAAAAGAAAAGCATTGGCAATTTACACTAATGGATTCTTTTGGTTCAGTGAGCACTGGCGCAGATAAAGTTAACAAATTTATTGTAGATTTATACAGGCTTTGTCATGTACACTAAAACTGTGCCATTGTATGATGTGTAGAGACAAACAAGTGAATAGTAAGCAAAACCACCAGACAGAAAGGCAAAGCTCAACAGTTATAAAATCCACAAGTTTTATTAAAAGTTAGCACTTTCGCAATGTTCACCACCGCTTCATCATAGGTTCATGGGTTGGTACTAGGCTATCGGCCCTAGGGCCTATACAAGCCTAGCCATAACAGTTCCCTGGCTATTTCTTCCCAGAATATTTACTTCTCTGGTCCCCTGTCTATCAGGGTGACTGATGTGATCCCCGGGGTGCATTTCCTATCTCCTATCCAATTGTCAAAGTTCCTTTTGAAGAGGGCCAAAGAGGCACTCTGCTTGACATGTATGGGCAGTCTATTCTAGAGTATGGGAAGTCTCTGGTTCAGACCTGATGAAGCGGTGGTGAACACTGTGGAAGCGCTAACTTTTAATAAAACTTGTGGATTTTACAGCTGTTGAGCTTTGCCTTTCTGTCTGTTACTAGCTGTGGTTTTGTTTGGAATTCTGTTTGGGTTTGTGCTGGAACATACTCACTGCTTCTAGGGTTTTTTGCTAAACAAGTGAATAGTAATGATATTGTGAGAGGGATCCTAAATGAGAGAAGGGTAGTTACTTACCCTGAAGAACTGACCTACAAGCTGGTTGTATTTTCTGCCCACCATAGGCCCTTACATGTTTGCAAAGGAGGTGACATCCAGTATTAACCACAGGTGTATTGTTTGGTTATATGGGCTATACTACTATTGCTGTTAGTGAGAATGGAGAAATAGAGAATGTGGTTACTATGTCAGTGGTTGCTACAGGATAGGATAATTTTAATTTTACTTACTTTCAGATGGAAGCATTTCTCCTGTAACCAAGATTATAGAGTAGAAGAATCAGACTGGAGTTTTTCTGAGCTACTTAATATGAGTCGGCCAAACACAGAAGTGATGTGTCATCATCTGTGTACGGGACTGCAGCAAGGTGCCCACAACTGCCATGCAGTGAATCTACACAGAGTTTAGAAAGAAGCGGCACAAAAAAATGAAACTCACCAACCTCCTTTATCTGTGCACAAATAAACCAGAGATCTGAAATTTCTTTTTCTCACAAAACAGATGTTTCCACACTCCAGGCAAAATCCTCCCAGAGTATTAGGAGACCAAGTGCAGTTATTGTGGCTGCTTTAGTAAACAACAAGAAGAGATTCAAGGGACAACATCAAACCACCATCTGAATATCTGTCATTATTTCTACATAAATTGGGGCAATCCTTTGCCAACACATATGGACACACATGGTCACCCCCCACACACACAAACACACACATGCGCATGTGTGTGTGCACACTGTTTTGCATTGCGGATAGTTTGGTTACAATTCTACAGCTAACTAATCTAATTTTGAGTTATATATTTGTTTACTAGTAGGCTGTCACAGAGATCAGAGATGCTCAGGGAAAGAAAACTACTTGTGCCAATAGTGACCAAAGTCTGGCTACTGCATATGGTAGAAGAGAGAGGGACAAGCGAGGAAGTGTGAGATCTAAGCGTTAAGTGGTCACTTCCATATCCTGGGAGGAAATGCATCAGTAAGGCATTGCTATTTGATGGAGGCTAAAGATTTTGTTAAATGCCATACTGCTGCAGGTTCATGAGCACAAACTTCCATATTGCAGAGATTGCTGAATGCTGTGATGTGTTTGTGTACAGTGTGTCATACGGTACGTTAAACGCAGGAAAAAAATCAAGCTGCAATATGGCTGGCACTACATGTCTTCAGAACCCTCCTAAGTGTAGGAGATGAACGACCCAATGGTCCAGTTACTTTTCTCACTTGCGAATGGCAGTTCAGTACCTGAGCTAGATGCTGAAGGTGCCAATGACTCACGAGCCTTTCCTCCCTGTTACTGCACTGCCTGCCTTCAACAGCCCACCTAAATGCAGGTGACAAAGGTCTCAAGGGCTGGGGGGACATAGCCTGTGATAGATCGTGCCTGCTTGTCTCCTATGATGTAGAAGAAAAGATTGTAAAGTCTCATGTAAGCAGATAGGACCTGTCCTAAGCTGCAGAGGCTGCCAGAAATATGCCTGATAGCATTGTTGTCTGCACACTCTAATGTCCTGAGCTGCAGAGGCTGCCAGAAATATGCCTGATAGCACTGTTGTCTGCACACTCTAACAGATGCATCTCATGTTTTTATTTCTTTGTTTTGAGGAGGTTTGATCAGTTTCTCCCACCAACCAAATTTAAGGACTATTGTTCCAGTTAATCTCATTTTCACAATATGCAAGTTAGTGATGTGGGAATCAGACCGATATCCACCAATTATAGTTCGTCCAGAGATCATTGCCCAAGCCAATATACCAATTAATAAAATGGAAGACATTTGGAGTCATTTTAAAAGATTCCTTATAAATGTTATAATATACCTGGCAGTGACACTGGGCTTTATGAATTAGCAAACTGAGAGCTGGCTAGAATTAGTGCATTTAGTTACGCGAGAATTATGGACAGGGGTAAATCAGGCTACCTGAAATGCAATTCCTTGAGACAAAGTTATTTCAGTATATGGGAAGCCACTAGATCAACTGATAGATATTCACTCATGGCTGCGTACAACTGAGTATGACAGAATTCGAGAAAGTACAGCAATCCATAATTTCCATACGGCTGACAATAGGCTAATGCCTTTATAATCATCTGTGTATATTAGAACTCCTGAACGAGAAATACTACACTAAATGCTGCTTACTCAGTTTAGCAAAGGCAGTGATTAGTGCCTCCCATGATCAAAACTGGTAATAAACATCAAAGAACAAAGATGGCTACTAAAACTGCAGTGTTTATTCATGACTGGTGATGGCATGAGGTGTTCTGTGCCTGTGATTACTATTAAATGAATGTTTTATTTTATTTTGTGACTAGCTGTTACTTACAGTGCATTTATTACCCAGCAGTAGTCACTAGGGAGGTTATATTAATAGGTAAGAGTCAGCACATGGCTGCAGGGCCATAAGGTTCACTCTAAACTTTAATTTCTGCTGGATATTAAGCATCAGTCTGAGCTTTAACTTTTCTTTAGACTGCAGTATTCACTAACGATGTGATGTGCTCTGTGTTTACCTTTAAAGCAGGAATGATGCAGTATTCAGTAATGATGTGATGTGCTCTATGTGTACCTCTAAAGCAGGAATGATGCAGTATTCAGTAACGATGTGATGTGCTCTATGTGTACCTTTAAAGCAGGAATGATGCAGTATTCACTAATGATGTGATGTGCTCTATGTGTACCTCTAAAGCAGGAATGATGCAGTATTCAGTAACGATGTGATGTGCTCTATGTGTACCTCTAAAGCAGGAATGATGCAGTATTCAGTAACGATGTGATGTGCTCTATGTGTACCTTTAAAGCAGGAATGATGCAGTATTCACTAATGATGTGATGTGCTCTATGTGTACCTCTAAAGCAGGAATGATGCAGTATTCAGTAACAATGTGATGTGCTCTATGTGTACCTTTAAAGCAGGAATGATGCAGTATTCACTAATGATGTGATGTGCTCTATGTGTACCTCTAAAGCAGGAATGATGCAGTATTCAGTAACAATGTGATGTGCTCTATGTGTACCTTTAAAGCAGGAATGATGCAGTATTCAGTAACAATGTGATGTGCTCTATGTGTACCTTTAAAGCAGGAATGATGCAGTATTCACTAATGATGAGATGTGCTCTATGTGTACCTTTAAAGCAGGAATGATGCAGTATTCAGTAACAATGTGATGTGCTCTATGTGTACCTCTAAAGCAGGAATGATGCAGTATTCAGTAACAATGTGATGTGCTCTATGTGTACCTCTAAAGCAGGAATGATGCAGTATTCAGTAACAGTGTGATGTGCTCTATGTGTACCTCTAAAGCAGGAATGATGCAGTATTCAGTAACAATGTGATGTGCTCTATGTGTACCTCTAAAGCACGATTGATGCAGTATTCACTAACGATGTGATGTGCTCTATGTGTACCTTTAAAGCAGGAATGATCGTACAGAATGATGTAAATAATTCAGGAATCCTACTACCAGAATGCATTGTTTTTGAATGACGTCTTTGTGTGTTGTAGTAATAAATACATGAAATAGAGTCCATTTAGTGTCTTCAGGCCATTTATTTATAAAGAGATTTTCACATCTCAGCTATAAACGTAAATATGATTTCACAATTGCTGGAGAGGTTCACCCAAGATGGACAAATATTCATTCTGCTTCAGACAGACTAATTAAGAAGCAACTGTGATATTTTTGAAGATTATGTTAATATTTGCCAATATCTTTTAATGTAAGCAATTAGAAAATTGAGCTGGAAAACCACAAAAGTTGAAAACCATCCTTGCTAAGTGAATTTATGATTATAAGCCATTAATCATACTTTATCTCCATTGCTTCACCTAACACAGTTACAGATCACATAATAACGGGAGCTCATTGGAAACTCAGTTTTCTTGCATAGCCAGACAGTTTTCATATTAATTGGATAAAGTAATTCCAGAGAAGCCAACATGTTCCTTCCTTTTACCTTTCTTGCAGCTATAACATTTCTGCCTGACACATTTTTGAATTATTACTTTTTTTATCTATAGTCTGTTTTTTTGTGTCATTCTGTCAACCCAGCACTTAATAAATTACAAAATATTTTCCCAGCTATTGATAAATGACAAAATTCTTCCCCAGTACTTGATAAATAATAAAATATTTATTTATCACATTATCTGAATACTTCATCTCTGGATTGCCTGTAGTCAGATAACCTACTGGTGGATGCAGATGGAATGCTCAAGCTTCAATTTTCTAAGGTTCAACCAACCGAGGATCGGAGTCCCTCAACAGGATATCCCTGTTGGCGAGTTGTGGCAGCAGTGATGCTATTTTGGGAGAATTTCCTCCTTCATTGAGTTGGTGCGACCATAAAGTTGGGCAGTTTGTCTCCATGGAAAAAACATTTAAAAAGAGTTTTTTGGCAAGGTTTTTTTCTTGGCAAATGCAGTTTGCAGATTCAGATCCTTGGTGAATTTATTTTCATGCAGTCATAGTGGAAGTGCATTGTGCATTTTCTTTGTTAACATAATGACATTTTAGATTCTGTTGACACATATAAGCAGTTTTATCACACTCACTCCTCCCCAAACTGTCTCCTTAGCCCTAGGAGAACTTAGAGAGATAACATCATTATTTTTTCTATAGTTGACTTATGTTAAATCATGCATCATTTTAACTATAATGGCCTGGACTGCCTCAAGCCTACCTACCTGCAGAAATGAACATTCAGCACTGTATAAATACTACTGAGGGGCAAGCTTGTCAA
>NC_056737.1:1004799223-1004844223 GCF_019279795.1 Protopterus annectens
CTAATCCAGGCATTCTTTAAAGTATTCAATTGTATTTATTACAGCTTGGTAGTAACTTGATTAAAGTGTAGCTATCATTCTAAGTCTTTTGGATTAAGCACTTGGGCTTCAGACCAGTTGTTTTACATTAGGAAGGTTTGTGGCCTGCACTGTGGTGGCAGGACAGGTAGCTTACATCCTTCTAAGTTGGGAACTGCTGATTGAAGGCTCAGTGTCTGTTATTCTAAAAGTGTATTAGTTCTGATTTAAGCACTTGGGCTTCAGGCCAGTTATTTTACATTAAGAAGGTTCGTGGTCTGCACTCTTGTGGGAGGAGAGGCTGGACTCTGCCCTTCTGAGTTGGGAATTTCTGGTTAAAGGCTTATAGTGCCTGCATATTTGAACTGTTTTTTACTGAAATTGGTACACCTTGTTTGCTGTAGCTTAGACTAGATCTAGGCCTGCTGAATCTAGCTTTGTTTGTATGCTTGTTGTTTGTTTGCTTGTTATTTCCCTGAAACGCTAATTCCACCTAAAACGCGGCTTTTCAGCGCTTCTGTGGATCCCTAGTGATACCTGCATTGCTTACTGTACTTATTTCCTTGTTCCACTTGAAAGAATGTTACTGTTTGTCATTTTTGCATTTAAGTTACCTGTAACACATTGCATTTAAGTTACCTGGCACTTGCTCACTATAGCAATTATATAAGTCAGCACTAAAAAATTAAAAGCACTACATCCTCACAAACTCCCCTTGAGTACCTTGTTCCCCATTGGCCCTTTTTTTCAGTTATAAAGGAATTTCCAATACTATTCTAGCATGTCCAAAGGTCAGTTGTCAATCTCCTCTCCGGTCCAGCTGGTGAATCTGGGAATCTTGAGGCAATGTTACAACTGCCTCATGTACACAGACAACCCTCTCCTCCTCCCAACAAATTCCAACACATGTGAGAGATGCAACCATATAGCCAAACTGGAGGCTAAGCTCTATCAACTCAGTACTGGCGTAACCAGTCAGGAGGAGAAGGAAACCACACTCACTACAATTCCAGTCTCACATTGACCTACCACGACAGCAAACCAAACACATAAACACACAAAAACTTACTCGGAGGCTCTAAATAAAAATCTGCCTAAGCAGCAGAGACCTCCAAAGCAGACACCCAAGCAACCACTACCCCAAAACAAAACACGTGCAACACATAGCTCACAAAGCCAGTGTGCCGAACAGTCACAGCCCTTAAGGCTAAACAACACACCTGATACACTTGTAATAGGTGACTCTATCGTCAGGCACACTGACGTCCCGCTCACCAGGCTGAACAAGGAGAAGGCCATGGTGAGCTGCCTGTCGGGCGCTAGGATCCACCACATAACACAAGCACTCAGGTCACTCCAAGGCAAGTACAAATATGACTCAGTCATTGTCCATGCTGGTGTGAATGACCTGAGACATACCTCCCTGGACTACATGAAAAGAGACATAGAGGAGCTCTCTGAGCATGTAGCCCAGGCCGGTATGACCCTGACCTTGAGTAGCATCTTACCCTCACCAAGAATGATGCCACAATATGAAGACAAGAAGATCAATTTCAACAATTGGCTTAAGTATTGGTGTCATTCAAAGGGGATCCAATGCCTGTCAGCCTGGGATGACATGCTCGACAAGCCATGATGCTTCGCTAGGGACGGCTTGCACCTGTCACTCCTGGGCTTTCAGATATTGGCAAAGGCTCTTGCTACCCCCATAGTGCCATTTTTAGGCAAGGCTCAAAAGACAAACCCACCTCCATAGGTATCACAAGGGATAAGAATCTAAGAGTAATGCTACTCAACGCCAGAAGTCTAAACCTCAAGATGCACACACTCAAAACTCTCCTTAGCATGGAGAACATCAATATCTGTGCAGTAACAGAAACCTGGTTCAAGGCTCCCGAGAGCACCCCAGCACTACCAGGTTATATCTCATACCATGCTTTTCGGCCCCAAAACTTGGACCGAACCACAAAAGGAGGGGGAGTATCAATATTCGTCAAAGATACCCACACCTCCAGGTTGGTGGCACAGCATGAAGCATCAGAGACTATCCATGTGCAACGGCCTTCCAGTTTATAGCCTGCTACAGACCACCCTCCCAAACCCAGGAACCCCACTCGGCCTTGCTGAGAACACTGGAAAATATGAAGGTCTCTCCAAACACCATTATACTGGGTGACTTCAATTACCCAAACATAGACTGGGAGCATTACTCTAACTCCAACACCCTAGCCCAAAGGTTCCTAGAATTTATAAACTCAAATGCTATGGAACAACTTGTTACCACTCCCACAAGAGGGGAAAACATACTGGACCTGAACATCACCAACATGGGGACTCTATGCTCCAGATCAGAAGTGTATCCCTCACTGGTAAGATCAGACCATAAACTAATCTCACTGGATATTCACATCCCGACCCCACCCCCTGCCCAGAAAACCACAGTGAAAAACTTCTCTAAAGCAAATTTCACACTCCTCAAAACTGAGGTGGAATCCTTCAAAGCCCCCGGGCCTGTGGAAAATATGGCCCAGACCGCAGAATCCTTTATAAACGCATTCTATGAACACCTTCAGGAATGCATGGATCATGCAATCCCAAATAAAACCAAGACCCAATCCTCCAAAGGCAGACGTCCTGTCTGGTGGACCCCAGCCATAAACAAACTATACAATAGAAGGAGGAAGCTACTACATGATAGAGAAAAATCCCAAAAAGGGAAGGCATTTCTGATCAGTATTAGCAAAAACCTACAGGCACTCATAAAATCGTCTAAGGCCAGTTTCAAGAGAAAAATTGCACAGGACACTAAGGATAATCACAAGGCTTTCTTTAGTTATGTTAGGAACCTGGGTGGGAATTCCTAGATATTCTCAGAATTAGTCTAAAATGACAAAAAATACACCGAACCCACAGACATTGCCAACATCCTAGCTGACAGGTTCAGCGCAAACTTCTCCCACCAAAGGGCAAATATCTATCCCAGCAGAGTGCTGCCCCCCTGACATCTCAGATGCTCAGGTAAGGGCCGCCCTCTCCTAAGGAAAAAACACAGCATCAATGGGACCAGATGGTGTCCCGGGCTGCGTCCTACATGAACTCGAAGAAGAGCTAAACCCAAACATAAAACTACTGTTGAATCTCAGCCTTACTACAGGATATGTACCCAAAGAGTGGCGTACAGCAACAGTGGTCCCTCTCCACAAAGGTGGTGCCTCAACGGATCCTGGAAACTATTGCCCCATAAGCCTGACTAGCTTGGTCTGCAAAGCTATGGAAAGGATCATCATGGACCTCATAAATAAAGATATTGGGGACCTACAGACACTGGATCCTACCCAGTTCATCTTTGTTAAGGGCAGATCCTGCCTCTTAAACCTGGTCGATTTCTTTGAAACAGTCACCAAGGCCATTGACGAGGGGAAGGTGGTCCACACAGCCTACCTGGACCTCACAAAAGCCTTCGATACAATACCCCACTCGGGCATTATAGATAAGCTCACCAGCTTAAATATAAATCCCTATGTCACTAGATGAATTGCAAACTGGCTCAAGGACAGAACCCACATGGTTAGAATTGCTGGAGCCATGTCAGACTCCAAACCAGTTACAAGTGGCGTCCCACAAGGTTCAGTCCTGGGACCTCACTTGTTTGGTATATATTTCTCGGAGGTACAGGCCAACATGGAAGGACTGTGGCTGACCAAGTTTGCAGATGACTGCAAACTGGGCACCATAATCGACTCTCCAGCCGACACAAGCATCTTCCAAAAGGGCCTCATAGAAACAGACAACTGGTGCCAGAGCCATGGCCTCAAGCTAAACATCAAAAAGTGTATAGTCATCCCCTTTGGCAAAAACAAAGTGCCCACAAATTACCACATAGGTGGTAATCCATTAAGTACAGAAGAAGTAATTAGGGACCTGGGGACCCAAGTTGATAGCAATCTCTCATTCGACAACCACGTGGCCAAAGTGATTAGAAAAACATTTTATATAGCCCACCTAATCATGAAGGGATTCACATCTAGATCAGGGGAGGTCATCGTGCCTCTTTACTCATCCCTCATCAGGTCCATAATTGAGTACAATGCCCCTTTTGGGATGTACCTTACCAGACACCTGCAGCAACTGGAAAGACCCCAAAAGTACCTCACCAAGAAGATCAAAGGGCTCAAACAGATGCAATATGCTGCCCGGTTAAAGAAACTCCAGCTCTACTCACTGGCACACCGCCTGCTCAGAGGCGATCTGTGCTTGACGTATAAAGCCATGTCCAACCCAGAATTAATGGACATGCTGCACCTTAGAAAATCCAAATCCCATCGAGCTACGCGCTCGAGAGACTTGAACCTCAGCACTGAAATAAATAGGACATGCTGGAGGGACAGATTCATAACCCAGAGGCTCCCTTCACTGTGGAATAAAATCCCAGTCCAGGTTAGGCAGAGTCCCTCATTGACTCTCTTCAAGAGGAATCTTGATGAGTGGATGGGATATCGTATGTTTACCCCGGGTATCTCTTCTGTGTCACTGTTAGACAGAGGCACAGTATACTAACCTTGAAAAAGGGCACAGCAAAATTAATTTAAAATGGGTGGCGAAAGCCAAACACACTCTGGCTAGGCTTATAAATGCCCTAGGGCAGATAGCCTAGTATGAACCTATGAACTTATAAATACATTTAACAAACCCCTACTTCTAACACTACACTAAATCTTACATACATTACCTATCTATACACCTACCTTAACCTGCACCCTACCCTAAGGTCCATAACTATCACACACTTACCTAATATAGCTATACTGCAGACGGGCCAACCAAAACACTTCAACATTTTGGATTTTGCTGTTTTGGATGTTCGGTGTTTACATAGCTTGCACAATACGTGTCGATTATTTTGTATTCGTGGAAATGGCATTTTGATCATCTGATAGCGACCCAGATCTCTTTCTCTCCCTCTCTATCTCTCTCTACACACACATACACACACACACACACACACACACACACACACATATATATATATATATATATATATATATATATATATATATGTATATATATGTATATATTTATTTATTTTACATTTGTTGACCGGGCTAGTCTAGCTGGATATATGTCCATTTTCAGTAGAGGCCCGGGGAGAAAAGCTCCACACATAACATAAGCAAGACAGATAGACACATTGTTAATAAAGACTTACACATAAAAATATACATTTAAATCAACTAGTAATCAAAAATCAGCATACATTAAAGGAACTCAAAAATTTAGATTCATACACAATGTTCTGTCGATTTCAAAGCAAGTTTACCTAAAATATATGGTTATGCAGTAAGGCAACAGCCATGAAGATTACATTAGAAGCTCGAAGGGAAGAGAAGTAGAAGGAGTATGAAGGAAAGAAAAGAAATGACACAAGGCCAGAATCACAAGTAAGAGAGGAGAAGAAAAAAGACAGTCAAGACGAGGTGGGAGAGATGGTAGATGTAGGTCAGAGCATAAGCATATATATTCATATATTTATATCTATGTATATCTCCGTGTATTTATGATTACACGTGGTTTAGTCAACATTCTTATTTGTTGATGTCCCCGACACACATCACAATATGTTAAAAATGCGAATCTTACTGAGCTGGTATGCACGTGGCATGAAACAACCTCTTATGCATGTGCCAAGAAACAACCTCTGTGCACGCAAAACTAAAAACATTTAAAAAAAACATTTTTTGCAGATGGAAAAGTACCCCCTACATCTCCTGCAAATTGTATATACTAACTCTGAGATTGCACAAAATTGGGGCAAGGGAATATTCCAAAAGCCAGTCAAATAAACAAATGTCAACTAAGCACACTATCAACGAAAGGATCTGCAACCACATACATAGATAGGTAGATAGATGATAGATAGATAGATAGATAGATAGATAGATAGATAGATAGATAGATAGATAGATAGATAGAGACAGATAGACGGGTAGATAGATAGATAGATAGATAGATAGATAGATAGATAGATAGATAGATAGATAGATAGATAGACATTACACATGTGTGTGTGTGTGTGTGTGTGTGTGTGTGTGTGTGTGTGTGTGTGTGTACACACACACACACACACACACACACACACACACACACACACACACACACACACACACACACACACACACACACACACACACACACACACACACACACACACACACACACACACACACACACACACACACACACACACACACTTGGAATATAGGGGCTTGCCCTGTAATGCCTGTAAATGAAGGAGTGGACAGGCATTTGTCCTTGCAAAAATATATCTCAGTTATTGTGGGTGAGTGGTAGGGGAAATGTGTATTCAGTCTATAGTGACAGGAATTTTTTTCATTTGGACATTTATTCATCTTTCTTAAGGAAAACAATGACTACGTCTAGTTCCTTTCTATTTTTTGCATCTGAAATGCCTTCTGTATTCTAATCAGGCCTATTTTAGGATGCATTATTGTTTTCTTCATTTTTGCCTGGCACTGAAGTTGCCCCTTTCCTGAACATTCCATTACACTTACTGAATTCATCGTGTCCTTTTCCTTTACCTTGCAAATTATCAGTGATTTAATGACTCACGAAGACAGCGCATCTGTCACACAAGAATCAAAAACTGCATTCAGTGGCATAAAGACTCAATAAACAGACAACTGCATTCAAAGTGGTTTATGCTTAGCCTCCTCCTGATGTTTCTTACCTCATTCTGTACTTTTCTGAGATCAGCTCTTCAGCCTTCTGTTAAATGTCAGATGTATTGCCCTCCTGCAGTACAGATTGGCGGTAGTATTTGTTTTTACTGCAGTAAATCTCCACACCCATGGGGTGAAGAGAAAGAGAAACAGTAGGTGTAGTTTTTACCCTACTGCTGACAGTTTTTATAGTACATGCAGAACATTTATCTTATGGTGTGATGTTATTGGTGGTCTTCTAGTACCTTAAGCTGACTACCGAATCTCACTGCCCAATCACTTGTGATCCTGTCTCACTGCACAATCACTTGTGTTCCTGGAATGTTGTGGGGTGTGCATATAGGCATGCAAGCTTTGGCACATGCTTGCAATGTGTCCTCCTGCAATAAGTAAATTAACATTCCCAAACTACTAGGTTCATAGTTATATAGTTATATACCAAGCTAATAACCACCAGGGCCTTTATAGGCCTTTATAGACCTAGCCATGCAGTCCAATCCAGTTGTGTTCCTATGTGTCATGGACATCACTTAAGAGTGGGTATGTTATTTATGAAGCTTTGTGGTGGATTATGTTAGTTTGGGCATTACTGTTTGCCTTTGTCTTTCACAGACATGAAGGCCATATGTGGAGTGAATATATCGAACTGTCATAGTCGGCCAACCCCACCACCTGCTACATACTACCTACCCCAAAAAAATAAATAAACCACATACATACACTAACCAAACCCTACTTCTAACCTAAACTAAAGCACCAAAACCCTACCTCCAACACTACACTAAACCCCACAAATACAACTATCTATGCACTCTCCTTAACCCCTCCCTAACCCTAAGGTCCGTAACTACCACACACATCCCCTACAGACATACACCTAAACAAAATAAATAATACACATACGTACACTTAAAAAACCCTACACCTAACACTACACTAACTCTTACATACAATACCTATCTATGTACTTACCTTAACCCAAATCCTAACACTAAAATCCTATCTATCGCACACTTACCTTACGGAGCTATACTGCAGACGGGCCAACCAAAACAAATCGACATTTTGAAATTCGCGGTTTTGAACGGTCGGAGTTTACGTACTTCATGCAATATGGTTCGACATCTCTGTATTCACCTAAAGGGATTTTCAATAGCGTAATAGGAACCCAACATGTCTTATTTATATCACAAGCAACATTTTAATCCTTGTATCTAACGCTGTTCATTTTCAGATCTGCAAAATGAACAGTATCAGAGAAATCAGCTTCATTTGCCTGTTTTGTGATGTTCAGTAGGACACGTAACCAGACTTTCATCTCAGGTCAACCCTAAAAACAAACTTTGTCCAGTGGACCTACATGGTAAACAAATGGGTGATGTTACTTTTGTTCCTGTCAAAGTTCAGTTCCCACTGCCCAGAGTGAACTTTCTAGAATATTGGCTTCCTCCTCAGTCCAAGATGGTTTGTTGGTGGCCCAGCA
The DNA here is from genome assembly GCF_019279795.1 of Protopterus annectens. Taxonomy (NCBI): domain Eukaryota; kingdom Metazoa; phylum Chordata; order Ceratodontiformes; family Protopteridae; genus Protopterus; species Protopterus annectens. Next base: position 1,004,807,462 of record NC_056737.1, read on the forward strand.
GACCCCCCCCCCCCCCAGCTATCTTTCAGTTCAATCTCTCATTTCTGCTTTGTTTTTTTTAGCCATATAGCAAATAAGAAAATCCTGATTAGAATCTATTAAGATTCATCTGTGCGCCTAGTCATTACTGCTCTGATAGCAGATACTGAGTGAATCTAGTCCTCATTGTAAAACTGGGTAGTGGAGTCACCTTGAAAAACCCCTTTCTCTATGTCAGGTAACAGAAAATCAGTTCTACACCTGTAAAACTGAAAACATCATTCACTTAAGCAAGCAGTTTTCAAAGTGTTGCAAAAGACACAAATGATTTTTTGCATTTGTTTTGTTTGAAGACAAGTCCCTCTGAACCCATTATTGTGGGGGCAAGGCCCCAGACCCCCTAACTTTGCTTGCCAATTCACCTTCTCTGACTTTAACACAGCACCTAATGTACTACCAATTCAGTGGTCATGTTATCTTAAGTAGATGCACAGTAATGACTCTATTCCTATTACACCATTGTGAGTCTTATTGTAACAGGGCTCTAACCCGAGTTAATTTTTACCCTTGATAACTCGCCATATGTAAGTGGCAACCATTCACACCTTTCCTTCAAGGCTTGTAGGGATAAGCTCTGTAAAACAAAACAAGGAAAAATTCAATGAAACTTAAAAAAGACCTGTGCAGAATAAAATTAACTTGAGAGTGCCCCTAGCTCTCTCTCACTCTCTCTCTCTCTCTTTCACACACACACACACACACACACACACACACACACACACACACACACACACACACACACACACACACACAAACAAAACAAAAACAGAAAGAATTACAACTGAGGCGACAAAAAAAAAATTCAAACTGAGGGGCACTCCTTGCACCTTGATATAGCTGGACCTGATGAATAGTAGTTCATGTGCAAATGGGTGATGGCCATTTCTATTTCTATTGCTTACAATTATATGGAAGTTGCAGATTTTGTAGAACAGCACCTTTGCTGATATCCGTTTAGATGTCACAGTTTGATCATTTGGTTGACTAAACAGATGGTCGGCACCTACTTTCAAAAGGAGCAGCGAGGATTCTTGGAGTTGGGAATTTGCCCCTTTCCTGCGAATTGTGTGATCTTGGAATTAGAATATATAATTAACAGGAAGTGCGGGGCCACAGCCCCCCAAATAGAGGGGTGCAGAGGGCTTGACACCTGCCAAAACAATGTTTTCTTTTTAATTTTATTTTAAGATTTTTGCATGCACCAGGACTGATGCTCAGTGCATGTGTCACAGAGTGTCAGCATGCATAATGTCAGTCATTTGATGTCAACATTATTCCACTGATATTAGTGCTAAGAAAATCCATCTCTTCCTCTCCCTCTCAGGGGGAAGTATAGCACCCACTCTGAACTATAATGACAAGTGAATTTTGACAAAAACTATGACACACAGATGCTACCACTTCTGTGTCTAATTAAGAAAATTATGATTAATAACTTACTTGTTTCGATGTTGTCACAACTCCAAAGACATCCTTCACAGCCTAAGGATTAAGTCGAAAAGAAATACCCAAGTCAACAAAATGTGTAACAAGACTCACAAGCCACACCCCCAAAGGTCTCAAACATCTGAAACAATCCCCAAAAAACAGAACAAAATGAAAATAAGCCTCGAACGGTTTCAAGAAATTATCACAATATTGTAACCAGTTATCACACATCTAATGACAACTAAACCAGCATTGTTACCTTCTTGTTTACAAAGTATATTAATGGTAAATACAAAGCCAATGCTCTGACCTAGGAACTGACCATCTGGAAACTGCAGCAGAATACCTGCCCACTTTACTAAGTTATTGATTAGCAATAAAATGAAGATTAAAACATTTCTGATGGAACCAGTGATCTAACTAAACAATTATTAATGTGCCTGGCACAGGATTGAATCTGAATCCCTGCACATAAAGCCCTAGCCTTACCGCACAACCAATAGACATTTACAGTTAACCAAAATAAACTATGCCAGTTGTTCACTGGCAGGCAGCTACATGTTACATCCAAACTTAATGGAAAGTGCAAAAAATAAATGGATCTTTCCTTGCTGGTCAAAAGAGTCACCTCCAAAGTGAAACTGCTGGAACTTCTGGGGTGTTTTACCCTGCAAAATTCTACCCCTATGACATCTCAGTTACAGAAAATCTTGTGTAACACCTTGAAGTGAGTCCTACACTGTCAACTCCTGATGCTTATGCATCACAAAGAATACTTAGGTATGGCTGATAAGATGTGTGGAAGCTCACTGTGGCAAAAGTGATACACTTGAGTAAATCATCCCTGGAAGATGTGTGGTGAGGTACATGAAAAAGGTTGCATTGTATCCACTTATTGGTATGATGAGGGCTGAGAACATTGGGACTATAATGTCTGTTGATGTGGATAGCCTAAACATACTCAGGATATCTGCTACATACAAGGGATTTGTCACCGCTGTGGTCACATGTTGGTGGAAGTTCCACTGACTATTTACCTGAGTACCCAGGTCACGTAGCACTTGGTCTTCTCATAGGGTTGTGCTGTCTGTGTTGTAATTAGCTACTGTATTTGCTTTCATAAAGTAACTTATCATCCTCTTTGTTCTTCTAGTGTATCTCCATATCTGTGGCAACAATCCTTTCGGCATTATACCTATACCATTCTTGGATTCGATGATTGTCCAGCATTTACAGTCGTTCACAAATCTGGGTGGACAAAGGATGTGTATGTTTGTCCTGACTCCTGAGACTTAAATGCTGAACAGAAATGAGCCTCATACAGAATCCTGAGGTACGGACCTGGTCACTAGACTCTAGACAGAGGTGACTTCATACACTTCAGCATTATCTGTCATGTATGTGATATATTTGTCTACCCACTTCATGACATTGATGTTTATGCCTACTTGAGACAGTTTCTGCAATACCTGAGTGTAGATTTCTGTCAAATGCCTTTGCCAAGTCATGTTACATGGGATGATAGTGTTTACCTAATGCATGACCTTGGTGACCATCTTGAAGACATCAAACAGATGTAACAGACATGATGCAGCCTTAACAAATCATTCATGGGTTTGGTACACAGTTGAGAGATTACCTGTGTCCTTTTTGATAAGGTCCATGATGACTCATTGGTCTGCCTCACAGATGTGGAGAGTCAAGGTTTATAGGTCTATAACTCAATGATCAGGTGATGGTCCCACCTGGTCAGACAGATGACTGTTGCTGTACACCCTTCTACAAGAACATAGGCTGTGTGAAGGCCGTGTTTAAGTAGGAATCCAACTGTGTCTGCTAGGTCAGGTTTTAAGTCATGCTATAGGTCAGCTAGGATGTCATCCAGCCAGTTGATTCTGTGCACAGATAAGCTGTTCTTCTGAGAAGATAAATGAGTAATGTTTGCATGATGACTAGTGGCAACAGATGGTGAAGTGCGAGTCAAAGTGGCAACAGATGGTGAAGTGTGAGTCAAAGTGGCAACAGATGGTGAAGTGCAAGTCAAAGTGGCAACAGATGGTGAACTGCAACTCAAAGTGGCAACAGATGGTGATGTGGGAATCAAAGTGGCAACAGATGGTGAAGTGCGAGTCAAAGTGTCAACAGATGGTGAAGTGTGAGTCAAAGTGTCAGCTAGCAGACTGTCTATTGTCTCCAGTTGAGTATAGCTAGTGGTATCCACAGACAGCTCTGCACTTAGCTGTGTTCCCTTAGCATTTCACAGTTATTTAAATAAATGATTTGAGACAACACCTCCATATACAAACTTGGTTATGTATCATATGCTACACATTGATGCTGTTCACACAGTCATACAGCTTTACCAATGTTATGTAATTACATTGATTACACAACATACACCTATATGTGTTTCATGGGAAAGCTGTGTTTGAGTGGCCTGATGCCGTATAAGGACACAATGCAAATCAAATGGTTTTGGCTCATGCAGAACATTTACTGACACAAATGTTGATAGTCACACAATGGTGCTGCTGGCTACCTCAATAATCCTTGCGAACAGCAACACAATGCCCATACAATGAATTCCACAAGGTTGCAGTTGAAACAAAACATGTGGTATTTTTGTGTATATTACAGCATGACAACATGTGGATGAAACAAGACTTCTGTGCCCATTTAATCAGTCTGAGTTCATATTAATGTATTTCACAGAGCATTTAATGATGGTAGGTATACAAATGCACAATTGTGCCATACTGCATGTGTCAGTGTGATGGATGAATAAGAACTACGTAGAATGTTTATCTGCTCCACTCCAAAACACATGCCTTAATAAGCCAATGCTGTACATATTATCATCCCATGTCACCAGTTTTTAGGATGCATATTGCTGCTGCTGTTATGAAAGGAACATGTAATGAAATGGCAGCAGTGGCCATTAATACATTACCTCACATTGCAGATTGTAGTACACTCTTGTAGGCCTGTAGTACATCCACACTTCAACATAGCACATGTTGATGACAGTTACATTGACATGTGAAATGTTCATAGGGTCATAGATCATTACTAAGCTAATGGCCAACATCACATAAAATACTATACATTATTATAACAATTAAAGCCAACTCACTATGTGTATATATATATATATATATATATATATATATATATATATATATATATATATATGTGTGTGTGTATGTATTAAATATGATGGAAGATAGTAAGGCCATGTGTGTATGTGTATATTTCTTTGATAGCATTACATAATGGCTCTCTCCATATGTGACATGTGCACCACCCTATAACAGAATTAGCAGTCACACATCCAAGGGTCTGGAGATGGCTTGCAAAGGCTCATGGAAGGACTCTGATTCATGATGTGTGCTTGTATCTTTGATATGAGCACATCCTCCACTCCTCTGCAGGTGGGATGGCATGTGGCCAGAGGGAAAAAGGGGATGTTGAAGATGCATAGATCTATTTTAAAGGCTCTTTTAAGTGTTATTGAAATAAAAAGTGATTAAAAAAATCATTGATGTAATGTACCACCAACCAAGCACACAGCAGTAGAGTGGGACTAATTTGAACATTACACCACTGTAGGTATAGAAGTTGAATTCCATCCAATATAACAGTAACACCACAACATATACCTAACTTTAACACCTGTCATGTTGCACTTTATGGAGTATGATAGCTTCATTTTATGAAGAACATGTTTGGATGAGTGTCTGACATGGATGTGGAGTCACATCTTGGAGTAAAATTGTCTCAAAACAATTATTTGAATGTATACACACTCAAATTGTCTGTTGTCAGATTAGAACCCCTAAATATCTAGTAACAGAAGATGAAGAACACCATACTTAATGTTACTGCCACAGCACTAATTTGACTTGAATAATGTCAGAGTGTACTTTATACAGAATGAGATTATCAGTGTATGTTACAAGAAGATGTTTGAATGAATGTCTGACACAGCTGTGGACTCACATGCCATTCAAAAATTGACACCATATTGATTTTTTAATGAACACACACATACAGGCTTGCTGCAGTAATACTAGAACCCCTACCTATCTATAAAATGCAGTATTTAATGCAAGCACCACAACACAAGTCTGACTTCTATAGTGTCAGACAACACTTTATAACTGATGATATCAGCAGTGTATGTTTGTGAGAAGAAGATGGTAGTAGGAGTTTCTCACATGCTGTTTTAAAATGGTCTCTCGAATATGAATTAACTGAACACAAGCACACACAAGTTGACTGCAGTGAGACTCAAATCCCTATCTACAAATTACAGAACTTAATACAAGTCTGACTTTTATATTATCAGACAACACATTATAGCTGATGATATCATCAGTGTATGTTTGTAAGAAGATGGTAACAGGAGTGTCTCACATGCTGTACTAAAAGGGTAGGTGAGTAAGTGGTCGTAGACAAACAAGACAAACAAGACAGAGACAGGGATGGTGAGGGAAACAAAAGTTTGGGAGACACCATGATTGAGAATAGGGAGGGAACATCAGAGGCCCATACCTGCCAAACCTGGGGGCAGTAAGAATCTAGTCCTCACCCTCAGAACTGTCATCACCATCCCCTTCCTTAGTTTGCTGTGGGAGTGCTTGACATTTTCTTTTCCCAAGCATTCCAGCAGCCATCTCCTCCAACTGGCTGAGGTGTGCATTAATGATACTTTCCACTGCCTCATTTACTATGCCTGGCATCTTCTGGCAGGTGACAAAATCACTATCTCCACCAATACTCTCAGAGGTTATCATTGCACCAACTGCTGGGATAATACTACCTGATGCTGATAGCCCAGGTAGTGCAGGGCAGCAGGGGTAGTACTGCTAGGTTGGGTCCCAGATGTGCTAGGTGTCAGTGCAGCAGGCACTGGAGGGCTGGCAGTCCGAGCCACACTGGTAGGCTTACCTTCTTGTGTTGGAAAATATTTAGTCAGTTGTCAGAAATTCATGACATCAGAACATTGTGACCACATATATAAAAATAAAAAAGAGATATAAGGGGTGGGGTAAGGGAGAATAAAGAAAAAGATAATTAGAACATAGCTTTCAGCCATCCAGATTTTCACAGAATGTCCAGATTTTTTAATCATATTTTTCATCTGTTTCTCATAAAATTGTAGTTTTCTGGCAAATCACTGGAAAATCATCGAGGACTGATGTCAGTAAATAATGTCAGGCATTTGATGTTTAGACTAAATATCCTTCAGAAAATTAAAGCTAATGCAAAACCTGTTATTCTATCAACTTTCTAAGTTTTTAAGAGCAATAGTTAAAAAGTGTTCCTATTTTTGGGGCTTTGTCCCCCCATTATTTGTGGCTTTGTCCAGATTTCTTCGTCAAAGAGGTTGAGAGGTATGAATTAGAACCATCATATATGACATACAATAAATTACTATGATATAAATATAAATTTACTTTGACATTAATTCTATGTTTTTAAAATGACAAACCAGGACTGATAATTGTTCCAAGGAAGCCTTACAATATGCACATATTGTATGCATCCTTTTTCAAATAATACAGATTAAGGTAACAGTGTGGGATTTATGCCAATTTAGTTTAAATTATTATGTGATATTTTATGATATATTTGTCACCCATGGGATTTGAACTGACAACATATGAATACATCATTTCAATTGATTACTACAACTGCCTTGAGCTACAGAATGAAGAATGCATACTTGATTTTACAATTAAGATATTCATGCTTAATTTGCTATTAATGTATAGAAGAGCAATTCTTTTGATAAAGTAATAATTATTTTATACTGCAAGCATGGGTCTATTATACATGATCGAAATTTCAGAAAGCCGAAACCCATATGGCCGAGACCGGTTCCCTGTCAGAAGCCTGAAACACTATAAGCCTGAAAATCAAAATCCTGAAAACTATAGACTGAAAGTTCAAAATCCTGAAACTCAAAATCCTGAAAACACAAAATGGACATACTGACGTCATTGTGGCTTTGCTATTGTTAGCCCTGTGGTGTTGGTTCATGTGTTGGGTTCAGGTAAGTGTGCGGTTGGTTTTATGTTAGGGTTAGGTGCGGTTTAAGTGAGATAGGGTTAGGGCGCAGGTTAGGCATGTATGCAATAGTGACAAATATTGGGGTTAGGGGTGGTTTAAGTGAGTTAGGGTTAGGGCGCGGGTCAGGTGAGTGTGCGATAGTGACGGACCTTAGGGTTAGGGTTAGGGTCAGGGTCAGTTGGTAGATATTAGTGTCTTTAGAGTGACATATTAGCATTATTTGTGTTTTCAGGATTTTGAGTTTCAGGATTTTGAGCTTTCAGGATTTTGAACTTTCAGTCTATAGTTTTTAGGATTTTGATTTTCAGGCTTATAGTGTTTCAGGCTTCTGATAGGGAACCCCGAGACCATATGTTCGACTCCTGAAATTTCGAACATGCAAAAATAAAAATAAAAACAAAACACTACATAATTTTAAAGCTGCTAGCAGGGGGGGGCTATGCTCCCTGCACCCCCCCATGGGGGGGCTACACCCCCCACATTCCCTTAACTTTAATTATACATTAACTGCAAGATCGCACTACAGTGTGGTAAATGTAAATTCTTCCATTCCGCGCAATGTGAGCTGTCCGTTCAGAACGTTCGAAATTTCAAAAGTCGAACATATGGTCTCAGCCATATTTTCTTCAGCTTTTTGGAAGTTTGAACATCTGTAGGGGACCCGCAAGCATACCACTTGCTTTGCTTAATCTTTCCAAACATTCAGCATTGGCTTCCCTGTCCACTGCAGTCTCCTGCGTGCCTGTAAAATAAAAAGGAGAAAAAAAGAGAAGAACATTATGCATACCAGTCCTGGCTATATATCCAGCTTTCCATGTAATTTAAAGTACCTTTATCTGTATACCTACACAACTGTGGGATGTCAGCAGTCCTAGACTCATTCAGCCACTGATTGAGTTGTGCCTGCTTGCACCTTTTCAGGTCATTGAAGTGGGTGCCTGCATTACTCACCAGTGCATGGAACACTGGAGTTAGCCTTGGCATGACTACTCCAAGCCCATGATTTATACTGAGACCCAGTATAGTCCCCCTGCAATAGCGTATGGAAGTGGCACTTTACAAGGAATCCAGTGAAGATTCTGGACTCCTGTACCCTCAAACTTTGAGCCCTAAATTGGATGCCTTCCTTTCTTGCTCCTGCCATGTCAGTACAGGTCATACAGCAACAGTTAAAGTGTTTTCTCACCAGTTCATGATATCATGTTTAATGGTCAGTGTGCAAATCCACACAACGACAGCCATCTTTGCGTGATGTTAAACAGAGAGCAACAGTGCCAAACAGAGAGGGATGCAGTTTATGAATTAGGAAAGGTAATGTGACAGTCTGCAATTAGTTTTTGGGTTCATTGCTGCTGTGCCTGTTAGTTGATTTAACTTTGCAGATGTATTGGATGTATAAAGTTTATGACCAGACACATTTTTGTCTGGCTTTACACACTGATAAAAGTATTTAGTACAACATGGGATTCAAATCTATGTAAAAATAGGCAAAACATATTCTTCCACATAAGTGTTTTTTCATCCTTGTCACAGAAGAAGTGTTAGTTAGACATGCTCATTAATTATATGGACAAGTGAAAGAGTGAGTGAATAACCATGTATGTGTGTGACCTGAGAAGGTCCTGATTTATACATTCATGTGTATCTGACTGTCATTGAATTAGGAAGTCCATCCCACAGCAGAAAATACACTTTTAAATGTACCCTCAGTCAGACATATAATTCATATGATCTCCAGTGCTGTACATAGTTATTTATAATTATTCTTACATTGTTCTTTAGTTTTTAAAATTGACTGGACAGACATTAATAAAAGTTGGTGAGTGTTAGATTAGAACCTTGGCTCACCTGTATTTTTAGCATTAAATTACAGCAGTTGCCACAGTGAAGGCTGGGCAACAGATGTATTTTTTTGCAGTCATTACTGTGCAGAGTGCTCATTACAACTGACACCTTGTTTGTCACACCTGCTCATTAGTTATACATATACATTAAAGATCTGAGTATTTAATCATGTATGTGTGTGACATGAAAGTTCAGAATATAAATGTTTAGTTGTAGAACCATAATTCTACTGATACCCCGAGTTACACATTTAATATATATAATATATGCATACACATTGACAGATATACTAAGGAGTGCTATCAGCCTTCTTACTTACATAGGACAAGTATGCATCCCAGCCACATATTTGAAAATATCATAAAGGGGCAGGCGATGCGCTGCTCCAGGCTAACTGATAGGGATGACAGCTGGCACTCAGAGGATGACAGGCTGAAGAATGACTTCACCAAGAGGGGGTATGGGGTAGATGAGATCCACAAGATAGGCATGGATGTAACAGCCGTGCAGACTACTAGAGCTAGACCATACTTCTCAAAACCCACTAGGTACAACAAAGCCTCTACCATGATGAATAATCAAGTTCCATTTATTTTTGCCTATACAAGAGGCAATGGGGCAAAAATGAATATTTTAAGAAAGAACTGGCAAATACTTCAGACTGATGCCCAGATTGCTTGAGTAGTGGGCAAACAGCCCCGTATACAGTATAAGAACATGAGGAATCTTAAACGTAGGCTTTGCTATCCTACTTTGAATCAAGTTCCCAATATGCGAACAATACAGAGCACAGTTACATGTGGACATTGTAATTTCTGTGAACACATTTTTGAGGATAACGAGTTTCAGCATCCAGACACAGGGAAAACTTGTATTTTTTGGAAGGGAGCTGATTGCAACAGCAGGAATCTTGTATATTTGGCTAGATGTATATGCTGTTCATCATTCTATGTTGGAAAAACCAACGGGAGACTATGTGAATGCATTAGAGACCATCTCTATTGTTACAAGAGGGGGCATACCTATAGTGCTATAGCGAAACATACTCTGACAATGGGTGAAGCACATCAGTTTAAATATAATGTATTGGAACTAGTTCCAGAAGGTGATAGGTTAGGTGACATCTCTAACAGAACCGGAAATAAGAAGTTGAGATGGATTATTAAGTTGAAAGCACATCTAGGGAAAGGATTAAATGATACTACAGCCATCACAGCAAGACTGAGGGGCAGGGGCCTGAGGAAACATTAGGCTGTGTTGAGCCTCACTATAAGATTTTTATTAATTTTTATTATTATTACTATTTTTATTTTTTGTCTTAGTATATTTTAGCATTATTCTAGTATGTATTTGAACATGCAGTTGATACATTTTATTCGGATATGTCTTTAAATGACATTGAAGTGGTGCCTGCATTACTCACCAGTGCATGGAACACTGGAGTTAGCCTTGGCATGACTACTCCAAGCCCATGATTTATACTGAGACCCAGTATAGTCCCCCTGCAATAGCGTATGGAAGTGGCACTTTACAAGGAATCCAGTGAAGATTCTGGACTCCTGTACCCTCAAACTTTGAGCCCTAAATTGGATGCCTTCCTTTCTTGCTCCTGCCATGTCAGTACAGGTCATACAGCAACAGTTAAAGTGTTTTCTCACCAGTTCATGATATCACGTTTAATGGTCAGTGTGCAAATCCACACAACGACAGCCATCTTTGTGAGATGTTAAACAGAGAGCAACAGTGCCAGACAGAGAGGGATGCAGTTTATGAATTAGGAAAGGTAATGTGACAGTTTGCAATTAGTTTCTGGGTTCATTGCTGCTGTGCCTGTTAGTTGATTTAACTTTGCAGATGTATTGGGTGTATAAAGTTTATAACAGACACATTTTTGTCTGGCTTTACACACTGATAACAGTATTTAGTATAACATGGGATTCAAATCTATGTAAAAATAGGCAAAACATATTCTTCCACATGAGTGTTTTTCATCCTTGTCACAGAAGAAGTGTTAGTTAGACATTCTCATTAATTATATGGACAAATGAAAGAGTGAGTGGATAGCCATGTATGTGTCTGACCTGAGAAGGTCCTGATTTATACATTCATGTGTATCTGACTATCATTGAATTAGGAAGTCCATCCCACAGCAGAAAAGACACTTTTAAATATACCCCCAGTCAGACATATAATTCATATGATCTCCAGTGGTGTACATAGTTATTTATAATTATTCTTACATTGTTCTTTAGTTTTTAAAATTGACTGGACAAACATTAATAAAAGTTGGTGAGTGTTAGATTAGAACCTTGGCTCACCTGTATTTTGGGCATTAAATTACAGCAGTTGCCACAGCGAAGGCTGGGCAACAGATGTATTTTTTACAGTCATTACTGTGTAGAGTGCTCATTGCAACTGAAACCTTGTTTGTCACACTTGCTCATTAGTTATACATATACATTAAACATCTGTATATTTAACCATGTATGTGTGTGACATCAAAGTTCAGAAAATAAATGTTTAGTTGTAGAGCCATAATTCTACTGATGCCCAGAGTTACACATTTAATATATATATATATATCTATGATATCCTGTGTTATGCTGAATTGCACCTGCTATACATAGTTATTTGTATGCGCAATTATTTATCTGTTGTGAGTTTTTCTATAAAGTAAAGTGAAACAGAAATAATAAAGCACTTGTGTTCGTCGAGTTAGTACTCTAATTCACCTGTATTTTAGCTCTTAACTTACACCTGCTGCCACAGGAAGAACTAGGCAGAAGCTGTATATTTTCACATTTATTACTGTGTACGTATTGACAGTTACATAATGCCATTTAGAGTGTTTGTGTGCTGGAAGACCATGCATGTTACAATTTATCTGTTTTGAAATTGACAATGTCTGCCGATTGTCTGCAAGTATTATGAACCTCAGGCATTGTGGAAGCTTGCTGACCACTGCGCAATGCCACTTAATGTGTTTGTACCATGGAAGGCAAAAGATGTAACAACGTATCTTTTATGAAACTGACAATGTTGCCTTGTTGTCTTGGACATTACACAATGTGCAGGATTCATGAAGGCTTGCACGGAGTCTAAGAGTAGTGTAAGACTCCATGCAGCCTTCGTGATCCAGGAACAGCCCAAAGTCCGTGTAAGAGACCAGCTAAAACGTCTCTTACACGGAGTGGATGTGGATAAGCTAATCACCTCACTTGCAGCCAAATAGCATGCAAATGAGGTTGATTAGCGATCCAGGAAGCCCAAAGCAGCCCGTGTAAGAGCTGTTTTAGCTGCAGAAATGTACTCAGTTGACAACTGAGTACGTTTCTTCAAAAAACACAATGGAGCCGTGTCAGCTCCAAATAAAGGGTGCATATGTGTCAGGCAGCATGCCAATGGCCAAATATGTGGCCATTGGCAAGGTACCCCCATGCAAATATGAGAAATATATATATTTTTTTTGGCGATCGCCGGTGTTTAAACGCAGCGCAGCCCCGCGCAAACGGGCTGCGCTATATAAAAACATAAAATGAAGGTTATAAACCCACAAATGTGGGTTTTATGCAATACATGGATTTACAATGCAGGGACCAGCAGACCAAAAACAACATGGCCACCGTGTAGTGGTTGCTAAGGGGGGAAGCTGAGTCTAAGAGATGTAACTAAGCATTAGTAGGCAATCTGAGGCAAATGAGTGTTAGGATACTGAATTCCACTGTCACATAGCAAATGAGCACATTCTGAGTAGTGTAAGAGTTACACAAGGGGGAGGAACAGAGTAGGAGATAGGTGACATCACAGGGGGGAATGGCAGAAAGAAATGCAGTTCATTGGAGGTCAGAGTTACATGACAGATGTCAGACACATATCATGGAAAGAGGAGTGACACAACATAAGCATGGGAAAGTCAAGAAATGGAAGGTGTACACTGTTGCCTACACCAAAGTTTCTTGCTGGGCGTGCATGTGCACGTGTGCACACCATGAAGCGCGAGTAAGACAGTGTGCGCATGCGTAAGGCAGACTGAGCATGTGGGAGCGTGTTGGTAGATGTTTAACACTGCTTGCACTGGTGTGCGTGTGTGTAGGGCAGACTGAGCATGTGGGAGCCTGTTGGCAGACTTGTAAGACTGTTTGCATGGGTGTGCGCGCGTTTTAACCAGAATAAGCAGATTCTGAACCGTGTAAGCATGTGTGCGCACATGTAAGCCACTGTGAGCATGTTTCTTCTAGTATGCACGCTGCTCCCCCCTGAGGAAACAGAAAGGAAAAAGGAAGCAACGGAATTAGTAGGAAGCTAGCAGGGAATACTGCTGGAGCTAGCAGGTGAAAACAATTAGAAGCAGGCAATTAGACAGGCAGAATAGTAGCTCAGCCCAACACTTTAAACTCTGCAAACAGCAGTGCAAGATGTTTCTCTCAAGAGACACTGCAAGACAGGAGTAAGCTATTAGAAGTGAAACTCAGAGCAGAAATGTTAGGGGCTGCCATAGCTGTCATAATGAGACATAGGCAACTTGCTGAGGGTGGTGACAATGCAGATGGTGCCAGACAACCCACAGTGAGGAGACGGAGAGGAGTGTACAGGCCCAGGGTCACCTACCACGGGTTACATGAGCTGGAGATAGTAGAGCGCTATAGAGTGGACAGAGACCTCCTGCAGCAAATAGTGGAGCTGTGCAGGCCACGCCTCACACACAGAACCATCAGAGGGGAACCGATCCCAGTGGAAACCAAGGTATGTGTTGGCCTAAGAATACTAGCAACAGGTACCTTCCAGAGACCAACTGGTGATATGATGGGGCTATCACAGGCATCAGCCTCCAGGGTACTGCAACAGTTCCTGGATCCCATGTCAGCACATGTCGGTGATCATGTATATTTCCCCAATGCCCGTGAGGTATTGGCCAGCAATATGCGTCTCTTCCAGCAAATAGCGGAATACCCTGAGGTAGTGGGTGCAATAGACTGCACGCACATACGCATCAAAGCACCAGCCAGTGAGCGGGGTAGCGCCTACATTAACCGCAAGGGCTTCCCCTCCATCAACTGCCAGGTCGTGTGTGATGCCCAGGGCATAATAATGAATGTGTGTGCTGGCTGCCCTGGGAGCTACCATGATTCCCACATCTGGCATTTGACACAGCTGTACCAGACATTTGCCAATGGGGACATCCCACACGGACACCTAGTGGAGGATGCAGGTTATGCACTGGAGCCGTGGCTGATGACACCCATCAGAAACGCACACACACCTGAACAGGAACACCATAATGAGGCACACGCACAAACACGTAATGTAATAGAGCGTGTGTTTGTGCTGCTCAAGTCATGGTTCCGGTGTCTGGACACATCTGGTGGAGCCTTGCAGTACACACCAATTACATGTACCCAAATTGTCATGGTATGTGCTATGCTGCATAATATGATCTTGTGAAAACAGCTGCAACAGGACCAGCATAGGGCTGGGCCAAACAGCCCCCCCACCATTGACAAGGCCATCACAGGCAGAGCATGACTCGGAGGAGGAACAACCTGAGCCTCCCAAGTAGGCAGAAGGAGGTGTGCCCAGTATGCCCTGGCCTTGGCAAAGAGGCAATGCATAGCACATACACTGGCTCAGTAGGAACCCTGGGAATGATACCCCCTCTGACTCACTCAAATAATAACAGGGATGCCTATAATGACATGACCTGCTCACAAACATGTACAGGGAGTGTAATATGTGCATCCAACAGAGGCAGCCCTGCAGCACCACCTGAGGCATGAATGCCATGTGTTAAGTAATGTAACACCATGTACTATATGCACACCTGAGGACCGTGACTAACATCCTACCCTCACCAAGCATCATGCCACAATATGACAATGAGATGATCAAGTGCAATATTTGGCTGAAGTATTGCAGTTAGTCAAAGGGGATCCAATGTGTGCCAGCCTGGGATGACATGCTGAGCATGACATGATGCTCCACCTGCTAGGACTGGCATGCATCTATCAGTGCAGGCCGTATGGATACTGGCAAAGGCTATTATTACCCACAGTGTGCCCTGAATAGGTAAGGCTCAAAACACAAACTTACCTCCATAGGTATCAGAAGGGATAAGAACCTAGATGTAATGCTACCCAATGCCAGAAGTCTAAACAGCAAGATGCATGCAGTCTAAACTCACCCAGTATGGAGAATGTTGATATCTGTGCTGTAACAGAAAACTGGGTCAAGGCTCACAACAGCACCCTAACACTACCAGGTTACACCTCATACTGTGCTGTACAGCCTCTAAACATGGAACAAGCTACAAAAGGAGGGTGACTAGCAATAATTGTCAAGGATAACCACACCCCCATGTTGGTACCACAACAAGAAGCAGCATGGACTAGCCATGGTCAAGTAACAGTGGCTAAAACTGCCCCCCCAGTTTATAGCCTGCTACAGACTACAGTCCCAACACCAGGAACTGCACCTGGCCTATGTTGGAATACATGAATATATCAAGTCCTCCAAACCACATTATATTGGGTGACTGAAAATACCCAGACATAGACTGGGAGCATTATACTAGCTCCAACACTGTAGGACAAAAGTTCATAGAATCCATAAACCAAAATGCCCAGGAACAACGTACCACTCCCACAAGAGGGGTAAGCATACTGGATGTGATAATCAGCAACATGGCTACTGGATGGCAAGATGAGAAGTGTATTGCTCACTGGTAAGACCAGACCATAGAGTAATTACACTGGATATACACATCCTGACCACAGTCCCTGGCCAGAAAACCACAGTGAAAAACATGTGTAAAGCAAAATTTGCACTCCTCCAAACTGATGTGGAATCCATTAAAGGTCCTGTGCAGGTGCAAAATATGGGCCACACCTCAGAACCTGTTATACAGGCATTCCATGAACACTGCCAGGAATGCTTGGATTATGCAATCCTAAATTAAAACAAGACACAATGCCATACACGCAGGCATCTGGCATGGTGGACACCAGCCATAACCAAACCATGCAAGAGAATGAGGAAGCTACTACATGATAGAGCAAACATAAAAAAAGAAGTAATCACTGATCAGTAGTATGGCAATAAAATATGTCCACACATACAATCCACTAAGGCCAGCTACAACAAGTTGAATCTGTGAATCTTGAGGCAATGTTACACCTGCCCCAAGTACACAGACAACCCCCAACTCCCCCCAAGAAATACAAATATATGTGAGAGATGCAACCATCTATCCAAACTGGAGGCTGAGCTCCCTCAACTCAGTACTCCCAAAACTAGTCAAGAGGAGAAGGTAACCACACACCACAAACCCAGTCCCACATAGACCTATCACAACTGCAAACCAAAGACATAAACACAGAAAAACATTCCCGGAGGCCTGAATTACAAACACACCACACCAACAGAGGCCTCCAAAGCAGACACCCAATCAAACAACCTCCAAACATAGCACATGCAACACATAGTACACAAAGCTGGTGTGCCAAACAGTCACAGGCCAGAAGGAGAAACAACATGCCTGATACAGTTGTAATAGGTGACTCCATAGTGAGACACGCTGCTGTCCTGCACACCAGACTGAACAAGGGAAAGGGTACAGTAAGCTGCCTGTAGGCTGCTACAATACGCCACATAACACAAGTATGCAGGTCACCCCAAAGCAAGTAGAAATATGATGCAGTCATAGTCCATGCTGGTGTGAATGACCTGAGATGTACCTCCCCGGACTACATGAAAAGAGACATAGATGAGCTCTCCAATTATGTAGTCCAGGCCGGTATGACACTGACCGTTTGCAGCATCCTACCCTCACCAAGAATGATGCCACAGTACAAACACGGAATGATCAGTTATAACAAGTGGCACAATTACTGGTGTCATTCCAAGGGGATCCAATGTCTGTCTGCTTGGGATGTCATGCTTGACAAGCCACGCAGCTGTTCCAGGGATGGCTTGCACCTGTTACCCCTGGGCATCTGGATATTGGATAAGGTTATTGCCACCTCCATAGAGCCTTTCGTAGGCAAGGCTGAAAGGACTAACCCACCACCCTACAAAACATAAGTGGAAAGAAACATAAGGGTAATGCTGACCAATGCCAGATGTGTAAACCTCAATATGCATGCTCCCGAGGCCATCCCCAGTATGGAGAACATCGATGTCTGTGCAGTGACAGAAACCTGCTGTAAGCCTGCTGACAGCACACCAGCACTACCAGGTTATACCACATATCATGCGTTATGGCCCCAAAACCTGGAACAAAACATAAAAGGAGGGTGAGTATCCATATTCAGCACAGACACCCATACGTCCAGGTAACTGACAATGCAAAAGACATTGGAGTCCACCCATGTGCAACTAACCATAGGCAAGACTGCTGTACAGTCTGTAGCATGCTACAGACCACACTCTCACACACAGGAACCCCACCCATCCATTCTGAAGACACTGGACAGTATGAATGTCCCACCAAATGCCAAACAAGGTACTCACAAATTACCACATAGGTGGTAAACCATTATATATGGAAGGAGTAATCAGGGACCTAGGGACACAAGTGGACAGTAACCTGTTATGTGACACTCACATTGCCAATGTGGCTAGGAAGCCTGTCTATATTGGACACCGTATCATGAAAGGATTCACATCTACGTCAACAGAGGTCATTGTGCCCCTATACTGTTCTCTTATCAGACCCATAATCTAGTACAATGCCTTATTTGGGATGTACCTTACCTGACACCTGCAGCAGTTAGAAAGACCTCAAAGGTACTTCACCAAGAGGATAAAGGGTCTCAAATATATGTCATATGCTGCCTGGCTGTAGACACCCCAGCTGAATGCAGTCACATACTGCCTACACAGAGGCATTGCATGTCTGTTGTACAAGGCCATGTCCAACACAGGAGTAATGGACATGCTCCACCCCAGAAAACTCAAAGCCATCGGAGCTGTGAGAGTGAGAGATGTCAACCTCAACACATAATGAAATAGGATGTGCTGGAGGGACAGATACATAACCCAGAGGCTCCCCACACCCTGGAACAGAATCCCACTCACTGACACTCTTCAGCAGGAATCTTGCCAAGTGGATGGATGATCGTAGATTTACACTGGGGGGGTCTTCACTGTGTCACATCCAGACAGAGGCACAGCAAAGCAAATCATAAATGGCCATAATATTCACATAACAAGGGGTGGCGAAAGCCACACACACTCTGGCTAGGCTTACAAATGCCCTAGGGTGGATAGCCTAGTATGAACCTATGAACCTATGAAGATACAAATTGTACAGGACACTAAGGATAATCCCAAGGCTTCCACAACTGATGGTAGGAACTGTGTTGGGAATTCACAGATATGCTCTGAATCACACAAATATTACAAACAACATACCAAACACACACACATATTGCCAACATACATCCTGACAGGTGCAGTGCAACCCCCCCCCCCAGAATGCAAAATATCTATCCCAGCAGACTGCTGGCCCCCTGACATTGCAGATGCTGAGGTAACAGCCAGCATCTACAAAGCAAAACACACAGCAGCAATGGTATGAGATGGTGTCCTGGGCTGAGTCCAACATGGACTCCAAGAAGAATGGAATGCCAAATCACACTACTGCTCAATGTCAGCCTTACCACAGGATATGTACCCAAAGAGCAGTGTACAACAACAGTGGCCATTCTCAACAAAGGTGTTGCCTGAATGGATACTGAAAACTACCACCCCAGAATCCTGAGAAGCTTGGTCTGCACAGCTATGGAAAGGATCAGCATGTACCGCAGAGATAAAGATATTGGGGACCTACTAACACTGGACCCTACCCAGTGTGGCTTTCTTAAGTGCAGATCCTGCCCCTAAACATGTTTGACTCATTTGAAACAGTCATTAAGGTCATTGATGAGGGCAATGTGGTCCACACAGCGTAGCTGGACCTCGCAAAGGCTTCTATACAATACCCTACATGTTCATTATAGATATGCTCACCAGCTTAAATATAAACCCCTATGTCAGTAGAGGGGTTCCAAACCAGACAAAGGACAGAACTGACATGGTCAGACATGCTGCAGCCATGTCAGACTACAAACCAGATATAACTGGCATCCCACAAGGCTTGGTCCTGGGACCTCCCTCGTTTGGCATATATGTCCCATAGGTACAGGCCAACATGGAAGGACTGTGTCTGAACATGTTTGCAGAGGACTACAAACTGCCCACCATATCTGACCCTCCAGCTGACACAAGCATCCCACAAAAGGGCCACATAGAACCAGACAACTGGTGCCATAGTCATGTCAGCAAGCTAATTGCAGTAAAGTGTATAGTCAACCCCCGTGGCTATACAGTAAGTGCCCACCAATTACCACATAGGTGTTAACCCATTACGTACTTAACATGTAATGAGAGACCTGGGGACACAAGGTGATAGATATCCTGCATTGGACATACATGTGGCTGTAGTGTTTACAGAAACATACCATATACCCACCTAATCATGAAGGTTGTCAGATCTAGATAAGGGGAGGTCATTGTGGCTCTGCAGTCATCCTTCATCAGCGTTACAATTGACTACAATAGCCCCTGTGGGATGTACCTCAGCAGACACCTCCATCAACTGTAAAGTCCCCTACAGTACCTCACCAGGAGTATCAAAGAGCTTGCACAGATGCCATGTGTTGCCTGATTAAACAAACTGCAGCTACACACACTGCCATACTGCCCACACAGAGGCAAGCTGTGCCTGATGTATAAAGCCATGTCCAAGCTGGAATCAGTAAACATTCTGCACCTTGTACAATCTGAATGGCAGTGAGCTATGCACATGAGAGACCTGAACCCCAGCACTGACATACATAGGACAAGCTGTACTGCATGATCCATAACACAGAAGCCACCCCCACTCATGAGTAAACTCCCAATACAGGCTATCCATAGAGTCACTCATTGATTCTCCTCAAGAGGAATCTTGATGAGTGGATGGGAGATGGTAGGTTTACCCTGGGTTCCACTGTTATGTCACAGGTAGACAGAGGCACAGTATACTAACCATGACATATGTCATGGCAAACTCCACTTACAATGTGTGTCGAAGGACAAACACACTCTCCGACTAGCATTAGAAATGGCCAGGGCACATCGCTAGTGTTTGCAAATGTACACCTATGTTGTGGAATACACTACCAATGTTGGACAAGCCTGGTTTAAGTAGTTCATATCTGAATATAATGCAACATGGTCAGATGTGCACAACTGGCCCCTAACCAGGTTGTTGTGATCACTTTGGAAATGTAAAGCAGTGATAGGACTAAAGCCCAGGATACTGTCCACCACAGTCAAAGTACTGAACCAGTACACCATACGGTACTACAGTGTTAGGTCAGTATGAAAGGATGTTGACAACTGTATGCAAAGTATCCCATGCAAACCCTGCAGGCACAGTATAATCCCTGTTGTGTTCACACACAAAGCATTCGGACAGTAACTACACAACATGACACACAACACACAACCATAAACGGGAGATATTTGTTGAAGTTCACACTCATCCACAAATGTGGTGGGCTGCAGAGTTCAACATATGGAAAGCTCACACTGGGCATGTTCACACACTTTGATAAATGAGACATATGTCAGGCAACATGCCATGGGAAGGCTGAACTGGGCATGCTCACACACTTAGGCCAAATCTCAGTTTAGCAGTTGGCCACACATATCTGGTATTTGTACGTGTTATTCCAGGAACCAACCACATTACAGCAATCTGCCCAGTGCACACAGTTAAATGACTACAGAGACATACGTGATATAGTGGATCCCTCCCATATGCAAACATCTTCCACAGATACACAAGTTGTTCATACAAACAGGGAATGCTATGGCAATAAAGACCTGCAAACAGTCTATCAGCAACAAATAATGTGCATTTGACAATTAAACATATGGGTGTAGAGGTCAACACTAGGCTGTTTGCCCTAGGGAGTGACAGCTTAGCCAGAGTGTGCTTGGCGTCTGCCTCCCCAGTACAGTAGTCTACTGTGCCACTGTAAAGTAGGTCACATAAGGCACTGTGTGAGGCTAGTGTGCTGTGCCTCTGTCAAGCAGGGACACAGTGGAGATCCCAGGGTTTGAATTTGCTAAGCCACAGCCATGTTGTTGGTGTGTCCTGGAAGAGGGTTACTGAGGACCTCTAACAGTAAGTGGGAGTCAATAACAGACTGAGGGGAGCCTTATCTGCATTGTCTGGACAATTTCACTGTCAACACTGTGTCCTGATGATTATGAGGGATTGAAGTGTCGTGCCGGTACTGTTCAGAGATGTCCTCCCTCTGTGGGCTACTGCTCTCCAATGTATTAGCTCACTCTGTTGGACAGCTCATATATGGCTGGTGTACATCTGACAGGTGTCCTGTTGTTGAGCAGTCATGGGTATATTTGGGATAACATGATCAATGCAAACCTTCCACATGCTCATAGAATACAAGTGACAAAGATTATGCAGAGTGGCCTGTATACTCCCCCAGCATGGGCCTTTGAAGTCTTCCATCCCAGTCTTCACAAGTGTAAAGTCTGCTTTTGATAAATACAGTTTGTTTGCAGTGACAACCTTGCCTGGGGGTGGGGATGGGATATGGATGGCCAGGGAAAGGTGGGTATGGTCAGATATCAACAATGGTGGTCTACTTCTGGTGTGGAACAGTGAGTACCCATGATGTAGATGGTCAGGTGCAATATGTATTCCCCCTTGTGGCTGTGGTGAGTGGTTCTGCCATAGCACATGGACTCACAAATTGTAGTGGCTGTAGGGTAATGTTGTAGAGGCCTGAGTAGTTCCCACATACAATATGCCTGTATCTGATGTTAACAACTGGAATGGTGTATGTGAACACCTGCATATCTTGGCACTGTGCCCAGGGAAGCAAAGTGTGTGTCCTGGATGTGGGAGGGGTGGTCAGGTCTGGTTGTGTTGTGTGTTACAGGTCCTGTGGTCACGAAGCATGGTATAAAACATAACCTGCCAGTGCCATGTGCATATCTGACCCTGATGTAGGTGGCTGCAAATGCATATATATGCTATCCCCCACCTGACAGGTAGTACTAGATGTACATACCTCTGTAGAAATAATGATGTCAGCACCCTATAAATACTGCAGGTGCAGAACAGATGCCCAGTAATCCGGATAGTGCGCTCTGCTAATGCGTCCGTCTCGAGTGTCATAACATAGTTAGGTAGGGGTTTGAATCCTGTAAATGCTTGGTGTGTGTGAGTGGGGTTGGTGTGTGTGCAAGTCTGTGTGAGAGAAATGTCCCTTTTGGCAACTGGGAAAACACACTACAGGATGCACATTCCCCTTTCTAAACACTGATGATGTCAGCACCCTATAAGTACAGCAGGAGAAGGGAAACCTCCCAGTAATGCGAATAGCGTGCTCTGCTAATGCGTCCGTCTTGAGTATCATAACATAGTTAGGTAGGGGTTTGAATCCTGCAAGTGTGTGTGTTTGGATGAGGGGGGTTAGTGTGTGTGCAATTCTGTGCGAGGGATATGTCCCTTTTGGCAACTAGGAGAACACACTACAGGATGCACATTCCACTTTCTAAACACTGATGATGTCAGCACCCTATAAGTACAGCAGGAGAAGAACAACCTCCCAGTAATGCGAATAGCGCACTTTGCTAATGCGTCTGTCTTGAATGTCATAACATAGTTAGGTAGGGGTTTGAATCCTGCAAATGGCAAGTGTGTGTGTTTGGATGAGGGGGATTAGTGTGTGTGCAATTCTATGTGAGAGAAATGTCCCTTTTGGCAACTAGGAGAACACACTACAGGATGCACATTCCCCTTTCTAAACACTGATGATGTCAGCACTCTATAAGTACAGCAGGAGAAGGTATGTGGCATGGACAATGACTGAGTCATATGTGTCCATGCCTCTGACTGACCTGTATGCTTGTGTTATGTGGTGGACCATAGTGCCCCACGGGCATATCATTGTGACCTTCACCTTGTCCAGCCTGGTGAGCATGACCTCACTGTACCAGACAATAAAGGTACCTAACACAACTGTGGCAGGTGTGTTGTCTAGCCATACAGGCTGTGACTGTTTGGCACACAGGATTTGTGTGCTATGTGTTATGCGTGATGTGTTCTGGCATAACATATGCCTGTGTGCCAGCTGCAGAGGTGTCTGCCGCTCAGGCAGGATGCTATTTTTAGGCTCCACGAATGGCCCAGTGTGTTCACGTGCTTGTATTGCTGTCAGTGTAGGTCTACATCAGACTGGTATTGTAGTCACTGTAGTATTTCATGTCACCTGACAGGTTATGCCAGTACTGGGTTCAGAGTGCTTAGTCCCCAGTTTGGTTATATGGTTCCATCTCATACATGTGTTGTACGTCCATGTGTAGGGGAGAGGGTTGACTGTGTACATGTGGCAGCTGTGACATTGCCACATGACCCACATATTCCACAACTGTACCATAGAGGTGACTGACAACTGACCTTTGCACATGCTACCATAGTATTGTGATTGCCATGGTGATTAACAGCACATAGGGCCAATGGGGAACAAGGTACATAGGGTCATAGGTTCATAGGTTCATACTAGGCTATCTGCCCTAGGGCATTTATAAACCTAGCCAGAATGTGTTTGGCTGTCGCCATCCATTGTAAATATATCTTGCCATGCCCTTTCTGAGGTTAGTATACTGTGCCTCTGTCTAACAGTGACACAGAAGTGATACCTGGGGTAAACCTACAATGTCCCATCCACTCATCAAGATTCCTCTTGAAGAGAGTCAATGAGGGACTCTGCCTAACCTGGACTGGGATTTTATTCCAGAGTGAAGTGAGCCTCTGGGTTATGAATCTGTCCCTCCAGCATGCCCTATTTATTTCAGTGCTGAGGTTCAAGTCTCTCAAGCGTGTAGCTCGATGGGATTTGGATATTCTCAGGTGCAGCATGCCCATTAATTTCGGGTTTGACATGGCTTTATACATCAGGCACAGATCGCCTCTGAACAGGCGGTATGCCACTGAGTAGAGCTGGGGTTTCTTTAACCAGTCAGCATATGGCATCTGTTTGAGCCCTTTGATCCTCTTGGTGAGGTACTTTTGGGGTCTTTCCAGTTGCTGCAGGTGTCTGGTAAGATACATCCCAACAAGGGCATTGTACTCAATTATGGGCCTGATGAGGGATGAGTAAAGAGGCATGATGTCCTCCCTGATCTAGATGTGAATCCCTTCATGATGGGGTGGGCTATATAAAATGTCTTTCTAACCACTTTAGCCACGTGGTTGTCAAATGAAAGATTGCTATCAACTTGGGTCCCCAGGTCCCTAATTACTTCTTCTGTACTTAATGGATTACCACCTATGTGGTACTTTGTGGGCACTTTGTTTTTGCCAAAGGGGATGAATATACACTTTTTTGCATTCAGCTTGAGGCCATGGCTCTGGCACAAGTTGTCTGTTTCTATGAGGCCCTTTTGGAGGATGCTTGTGTCGGCTGGAGAGTCGATTATGGTGGCCAGTTTGCAGTCATCTGCATATTTGGTCAGCCACAGTCCTTCCGTGTTGGCCTGTACCTCCGATAAATATATGCCAAACAAGAGAGGTCCCAGGACTGAGCCTTGTGGGACACCACTTGTAACTGGTTTGGAGTCTGGCATGGCTCCAGCAATTCTAACTATGTGGGTTCTGTCCTTGAGCCAGTGTGCAATCCATCTAGTGACATAGGGGCTTATATTTAAGCTGGTGAGCTTCTCTAGAATGCCCGAGTGGGGTATTGTATCAAAGGCTTTTGCGAGGTCCAGGTAGGCTGTGTGGACCACCTTCCCCTCGTCAATGGCCTTGGTGACTGTTTCAAAGAAATCAACCAGGTTTGAGAGGCAGGATCTGCCCTTAACAAAGCCAAACTGGGTATGATCCAGTGTCTGTAGGTCCCCAATATCTTTATTTATGAGGTCCATGATGATGCTTTCCATAGCTTTGCAGACCGAGCTAGTGTGGCTTATAGGGCGATAGTGTCCAGGATCCGTTGAGGCACCACCTTTCTGTAGAGGGACCACTGTTGCTGTACGCCACTCTTTGGCCACATATCCTGTAGTAAGGCTGGGATTGAACAGTAGTTTTATGTTTGGTTGCAGCTCTTCTTGGAGTTCATGTAGGACACAGCCCGGGACACTGTCTGGTCCCATTGATGCAGTGTGTATTGCTTTGGAGAGGGCGGCTCTTACCTGAGCATCTGAGATGTCAGGGACTGGATGGAAACCCATGTGCTCATACCTGCAGTAATACACATGTCAAATAACTGACACTGAGCCTTCACTCAGTGGCTCCATACTTAGTAGGATGTATGCTACCTGGCCTGCCACCACAGTATCCCTGACATGTATGGGGACTCTCCCTCCTGTGACAGTTAGTTTTGTGTGTTGGTGCTGTCTAGCATGGTATGAGATGTGAGCTTGCAGTGCTAGGGTGCTCCTGTGTGTCCTGTACCAGTCATGTAGTAC
The DNA here is from genome assembly GCF_019279795.1 of Protopterus annectens. Taxonomy (NCBI): domain Eukaryota; kingdom Metazoa; phylum Chordata; order Ceratodontiformes; family Protopteridae; genus Protopterus; species Protopterus annectens. The sequence continues at coordinate 1,004,833,379 of NC_056737.1, forward strand.
TGCACACATATCAACATCCTCAAACATCCGCATTGCAGAGTCCAGTGTGAGCAACATGCCACTTGCAGTTTACATGTCCATCATTGTGTATTAATACTTTCATTACCTTATCCTCTGTGCTACCTATGTATGTAGCCTTCTGTTGACATCCTTACCACCAGTATGCCAACATGTGCAGATGATACACTATGGTACTTACCATGGGTGTAGACAACAGTACATGACAATCATACCCTTACTGCATCAGGCATGCTGTGATATACCCACAATTATTTCAGCACACAGTACTGTTAACAACATGATACCATTACTACACATCTATGTAGTCACCCTGTGTGTCAGCAACATGTTAACCTGTACCTGCACTGATGTTACAGATTGCAGGAGGTGGCACAGTCTCATCATATGCACAGGGTGTGAACTTGGTATGCCTGAGTCAGCCACTGATACCACCGATTGACATGTATGTGTATGTGTGTTGGTGAGGGACAGCAGTATAAGGTGGGGCAATGTTGATGCAGTGTGTGCGTGTATGCGGTAGCCCTAGGTGTTGTCAATTTGCATGTGTGTATGGATGCACACAGTTCCACCTCATGGCTGCCATATACTGGTGTTTGTGGACAGCCACAGACTGTACCTGCCAGGTCATACAGATCAGTGTCTCTGGCCACGGACACGGTACCTGTGCCTTGCAGGGGTGCTACGGACCGTATCCGGTACCAACCCAGACTGGGTACTGTCATCAGAAGCAGGTGTTCGTTGACTGGACACAGATCTCTGTCGGCCTGGCCACAGCCACGTGCACATGGTCTCCTGGGGCAGTCTGATGACAGCTCAGACCCAGCATTGCTGGGGCTGCTGCTGGCACTATGGGGGCGGCCGCAGCCCTGTTGTCGTCCGCGACGACTGCCAGCTGCTGCTGTTGCTGGCATACACCCACGTCGATGCCTCAACCATCCAACATCGCCCTGGCTCATGGACATGTAGTTGTGGAACCGGTCTAATATGTCCCCACAACGTCTGTCTATGACATCGGTGAAATTACGGATGGCAGCCGCAATGTCACGCACACTGTCAGTCATGGCTGTGCGACATGCTGTCAGCTCCCTCAGACCCTGTCTGGTGTACCGTTCCATACGTGACTGTGCCTGCATGACAGCCCGAAACATAGCTGAGGTTATAAGACCTCTGTGGGCACGTCTGACAGGGGCAGTACGCCCATGGATGCTCCCACGAGAACCCCTGGACATCTGTCTGTGTGGTACCATCTCAGGGCCACGCCCATGGCTGCTGTGTGGGGAGGCATGTGCCACAGATACCACATTACCCTGGTCAATGCCCATTGTATGCTGTCCATCACCTAGGGACATTGGTGACAAAGGGTGTATTAGCAGGATAACTGTGCGCATTGATGGGGTTGACAGCTGTGTACTGTCAATTGGCTGACCAATGATGGACCCTGGCATACCTTCCTGTGCCATTACACAGATGTCATCATTATCAGTACCCATGGCACCTGATACAGGTTCCCTGCTGCATGACACCAGAGCAGCATCAGAACCTGTGGGAGGGAAACAGGGAACACAGTTTACAATGTCTACACAATATTACCAGTGATGCTCACATCCACACATGCACAGGTCCAGACATGCACACATGCGCACATGCACACATGCACACGTGCACAGGTGCACATATGCACACATGCACACATGCGCAGGTGCACAGGTGCACACATGCACACATGCACACATGCGCATGTGCACACATGCACACATGCACAGGTGCACACATGCACACATGCACACGTGCACACATGCACACATGCACACATGCACACATGCACACAGTTGCACACAATTGTACACTACTCAGTATGCGTGATATCAACACACAGACACAGACACACCTGCATGCATACAAAGATCACTACTAAGTGAGCCTAATATTACTATTACTATCAAGACTATTACAGGTATTGTTAATACACACTCACCAGCATGGATAGGCCACATTGCTGTTACACTGGAGGGGCCTGCAGAAGTGAGGAAACTAATGTCAGTGGGCACAACTGTGCCATTGTTACTGAGTATGATACAGGTCAGTAGTACAACAGTCGCCTTTCACAGGTCAGCTGCTAATATTGAGGATATCACACTTGCACATTAAATACTATGATGACAGCTACAAACCAAGGACACACCTCACACATGCATTAACTACCAGTGTACACAACAGTCAACTATACATATGGCATATTACCTGCATGCTCATAGTCTTGCTGCTGCATGGCTCCAGCCTCCATCATAATGCATGTCTGCTGCTGTTGTTGTTGCTGGCAGACTGGAGCCACTACACTCATGAGTAGTCCCTCCAGTCTGGTGAGTGGGGGATGTGTAGCCACCCAACCACCTGTGGCGACCTGTTGCCTGTGGATATCCGATGCACGCTGATGGACATTTCTGATTAAATCACTGCAGTGATGTCATACCTGCTCATATGACCTATTATGCGTGCCTATGTCATTTACCCGACGGACCTGGTCTTGCCACAGTGCAGCCCTCTCCTGCTGATTCTGGCTGGTGCAGGAAAAGAGTATTGCATAATCCCGCACCAGGCTCTGGTGTATCTCCTCATCCTCAGCTGCAGAGTAAGCTGGATTTGGCGGGTGAGCCATGTACCTGAAAAAGAAAATAACCTGATATCAGCAATATATGTCAGCAGAATCTGGCACACATACTACACATGCTACTTGACTGTTATGATACAACATATCTCACATATATAGCATCTGTCTGTCTATTGGTGGATACACATGTAAATGGCCAGGTATCAGTGCTCAGCCAGCAACTGTGTAACAGTACCTGGCACACTCCATACGACATACTACCAAACCCCAGCAGTCAGAACACTGATTCAGGTCAAGAGCACCATCTCACTCTGGGGGTTTGAATCTAGGTACTGTATGGCCTACATCATCAACTACTGTGAGCTGACCACAAACTAATTGCTCTGGATATACATATCCCACCTCCACCACCAGCACAAACAACTATAGTGAATAACATTGCAGATGCAAACTTTACACTTTGTAACAATGACATGGTATCCTTTCAGCCCACTGGGCCAGTGGAAGACACAACCCACAATGCTGACCCCTACAGAAATGCTTTCTACGGGCATCTCCGAGAATGCATGGATCATGCAATCCCATATATGACCAAGACACTCTCCACAAAGGGACAGCATCCTGTCTGGTGGACCCCAGCCATAGACAGATTGTATTACAAAAGATGGAAGCTACTGCAAGACAGAGCATAATTCCATAAAGGGAAGGCATGTCTGAGCAGCACTAGTAAGGATCTATTTATCTATTTTTTCCTCATACAAACATCCATGGGCAACTTTGAGAGGAAAATCAAGAGGGACACTACAGATAACCAGAAGGCCTTCTTCAGTTATGTTAGCAACCTGGTCAGAATCCCTCCTCTATGCTCATAGTTAGTACACAACAACAAATAATTCACTGAAACCACAGATATTGACAACATTGTGGCAAACAGATTCAGTGCAGGAGACATAGTTATCCCAGCTGACTATAACCTCCCTGTCATCACAGATGTCCAGGTGAGAGCCACCCTCAAGAAAGCAGAATACACAACATGACTGGGACCTGATGGTATCCCCGGTTGCATGCTACATGAACTCTGACAGGAGCTAAACACACATATAGAAGTGCTATGTAACACTAGCCTGACTACAGGATATGTACCTGTACACTGGCGCACAGCAGCAGTGGTTCCACTCCATGAAGGAGGCACCTCAACATACCAATACAATACAACACAATACAATACATTACAATACAATACTATACAATATGCTATTGCCCCTGGGACTACAGCAGCATACGGTTCTGCTACCCTGACCATTGTGACACATGTGGTGTGATGGTACTTGCTGCTGTCACACAGTTACACAGGGTGACTCATATGGCATATTACCTATCTGACTAACATTCAGCAGGGGTATGTGTGACATGTACTCATGGGGAGTCTTGCTTCTTAACACTGTGTGGTTTATTGTAGGGTATGTCTTATCTGTGGGTAGGAACCTTTACCTCCACATGTGCTCTCTATTGCAGTGGCATGGATGACACACAACAGTCATTTAGGTTGTGGATGGTGTGAGGTGTTACTATGGTTGTTGGACATCTGTCATGGGTGTGACTTACGTATGTAAATCCAGGAGTGGTAACCTCTATGTGGGTAGTATGTGTGTACTCTGTGGTGTTGTCAGTCACTGTGCATTGGTAATGTGTTTGAGTGCATTGTCACAGTGTTGTAGATGTCACTGTGTCCTTCTCCATATCTGTAGCTGTCATGTGAGGTACATACCATGGCAGCCATTATGTGGTGTGGAGGGGTACACTGACCTACATGTCCATAGCTGAAACACCATGTCTGCTAACACATACCATGTGCAGGCATTCCAGGAATAGTGTGCCACTGTGAATATCATTGGGGGGACTATTGTACACATTGATGACCCTGTTCACCCCTGACACATGCAGTGGTGGGCAGCCACTCACATATCTGGTGGTTACTGGTGTAGGTGATTTGAAATGGGGTATGGTACTCCAGTTTTGACACTGGTGTTCACTCCATGCCTTTGTCACCAGGCACCTGTTGCAATACATCTGTACACATGTGCCTCACTCAGAATATATATATACATCCCTCTCTCTCTCTCTCTATATATATATATATATATATATATATATATATATATATGTGTGTGTGTGTGTATAGAGATATCTATATGTATGTATATATATATATATATATATATATATATATATATATATATATATATATATATATATATGTCTGTATACATATACACATATATATATTGATGTACATATATTGCTATAGATATGGAGAGGGGGTGTGTGACACAGAGGGGGTGAGAGTGACAGAGGTTGTGGTACAGGGGGTGTTGAGGTCGTCATATACAGTCATACCTGTAGATAGTCAGATCAGTCTGTCTATGTATATGTATCTACATATATCTATATCTGTATGTGTGTATTACATATATATGTTTGTACATATTCTATCTATCTACATCTGTCTATGTATTCCTATATCTCTCTATGTATGTATACATATATGCATATTATATATATATATATATATATATATATATATATATATATATATATACATACATACATACATATTTTGACATACATACGTATCCATATGATGGACAGGTATATCAACATGTTTGTCTACCATACTGTATACACACACTAACATACTGCTAAACATACATAACTGTGAAACCTACTTTGTACATTGCACTACAACCTACATTCAACCTACTTTGATATGTACACATAGATGCTCTCACATACAAATGTATGTACAGCCTTCACTGATAGTTGCTGTATGCCCCTGCCCTTTGCACATCTTCATATACATATGGATACAGACCAATGACACATATGGAGGGTTCACAGTATGTAGACCTTTATAGTATTACTTTACATTACCTGTGTTTGTCACAGCTGCTTGTGTTGTCATCTGGTTTTGTGTCCTGCTGCTCCACTTGCCAGTTGTCAGCTTTCAGGTGGCTGTTGCTGAACAGTTTTGTTTGTGTATGTTTAATTTCATTTTTCTCTGTCTCTGTCTCTGTCTCTCTCTCTCTCTCTCTCTGTCTCTCACTTCCTCCTCAGGGTGCATTGAAAGTATTGCATGTGTGGACTGGGAGTACAGCATACTTTTGTAGGTATCTGCATATGTCCATGTGATGGCCTCTGCACCAATTGTTAGCCAGCATTTGCTAATTGCATGCAGCCAGTTGTGTACTGATTGCAGTTCTCACTGTGATTTCAGAACAGTGCTATAAAAAGGTATGTGAGATAGGCGTAGCCCTTTCAGATTTTAAAGGCAGGGACCATGCTGGTATGCTGTGGACAATGTTCTGTGAGTGTAAAGGTTGGTATCTCTCTCATACTTCCAGCTGTGTTGTAGATTAACATTCCTCCATTCATTTCTCCAGTTTCCTGTACTAACTGTGTATGTACACTGACACCTACGACTACTACTACTGTTAATGTGTGTGTGTGTGCTTTCCTTGCACTTTTGCTTGCACTTTGTTGCTATGGCTTCAATATTTGCCCTTTACAGTCACTACTTGTATGCCTGCTAGGTTTCCTGACTGTAGTGTGCTGCTGTGGCTTTCCTATTTTCCATGTACATTCACACCTTGGAATGCTTGCTATATCTGCTAGGGTGTTACAGCATGCAGTGTGGTCTGTCCATTGTGTGGGCCTTGACATCTAATTAGGGTATTTGAGTATGCTGCTGAGCAGGCCCCAGACACTCTCAGGTGCATCTGTTATCTGCCTCATGGAATGGTAAATATCAGTGGGGTACACCCATTAAATTGTCTGGTATGCTGCAGTTGTGACTGTGGGATAGCATGAGCATATGTATTACTACACTTTTTCTGCCATGCAAGTGGTGCATACTTTCACAACTCCATAGTTACCATTGCATGTGTTGTAACACCTTTCTGCCTACTGTTTGTACATTTCACATGGAGTCTGTGGGGCATCCCTGTAACTCATTCACTGTTGCTATGTCTAGGCTCTTAACTATTCAAATATGGTGGTGTCAGACCTCTCATGTGTACAAATATTTGCAGGTTGTCCACATTTCTGCCTTATATTTTGGTCAATATCTCATGCACAGCTTTTTCTGGCAAATCACTGGTATCAAGTCAGAATATAGTGACAAACATTCAAGTTTCAGACTTCATACCCTTCCAAACATCCCACAACATGCAGAACCTGTTACTCTCTGAACTGTCTAAGTTTGTTGTAACATTATTTGTAATGTGTCCCTGGTTTTGGCCCTTTGCTCCACATATTTTATTACTTGGTCCGGATGTGTTCCTGTCAGAGGTTGTGGGGTATGGGCAGTGATTATCCTGCTGTGAGAATGTTTGTGGCTTGCAAGGTGCTACAGTGACATTATTACTTACTAGCTACCAACTAGCATGGCTGTTTCTGTTCACACACTACTATTATGGAAATCCACTAGTTTTTACGGTAATTCTAAATGACATGCTTTGTGTACTACAAATCCTATATTCCCTTTACATTCATTCCTACTATTACATAATATATTTATTTTAGCACAATGTTCTTGTATAACAGTCATGGCTTAGTGGTAAGTCATGCAGACTACTGTTTCCAAGGTCCTGGGTTCGGGACTGACAGTGGGATTTTATTTTGCTTTAGAACTGACTACAGGACCTGTCAATCAGAGTGCCTAAGGCACTTTTAAGCAGTTGTAACCGGGTTTGCGCTGGTTTGTGCGGAGCTCCCACATGCGCACTGGCGTTCAGCTCTGCGCACACCCGCTTACAACCTCTTAAACGTGCTTACTCTTGCGCACACCTGTGCTATTTTCTTTGAAAGAAATTAAAATGGGGAGACAGGAAAGTGGTGAAAAAGGGGTCACAAAGAGGGTAAGACAGTAGGGAAACAAGCTTGAGTTTTGCAGGAGGGATGTAGGTAAGGCCCATAGCTGCCCATTTCTTCATCAGCAACAGCTGTGCATATGTTTGTAATTTGGTGTGACATTTGATACCTTCCACCCCTGAGAGAGGTGTAAGGACAACAATAATACTTGTTGTACAGCCAATTGCGATTGATAGTTTCCATGTCTGGCAAACATATGTGCGGAATGGGCAGCTATGTATGGGATGTAATTTTTTTGTGGGTACAGAGTGACTTTTTTTTTTTTTCCCAGGTGAGAGTGGTATGTCAGGTGAAGGAAGTCAGTGTAGCTGGGGAGGTAGGTTGGGTAGGTCAACAGACAAGACAAACAAGATGCATACAGGGGCGGTGTATGACACGTGTGGGGGGTTACACAATTGACGGGGATGGAGGTTTGGATATCCAGAGCCCATGAGCCCACAGATGGCAACAGTGGAACTGAAATCCCCACCCATGGGCAGTTGCCACTGTTTGTTCACTGCCCAGGATGGGGCTGTGCTGGGGGCTGTGTAGGCCAGGCAACAGGCATGCCCGTAAGTTGTGCCACCTGTGCCTCAAGCTGGCATAGGGGCCCAAGAACAGAGTCCTGGATCTCCCTACGCACCACAGTCCGGATGCTATGGAGGGTGAGTGGTGGTTCTCCTCTGGCCACGCTTGCAGAGGGGAGACGGGCCACATCCCCTGCAGCGCTTCCACCCACAGGTGGCACAGGGCCACCGGAGGAGGGTCCAGACTGGGCACTAGTGCCAGGTGCACTCGCCAGCTGAGGTGGGAGAGGTGGGTCCGCTGGAACCCACCTTCCCTGTCGTCCTATGTTTTGCATTATGTCATGACAGTTTGGGTTAGTAACATACAATACCATTCGCAATTAGTTGTAACAGCATGCATTAGTATTCCCATTAACCAAACACCCAGATATTCACACCATTGAACAGCGAGCATAACACATGCATAATTTGAACAGCAATACACAGTCCAACAACATGCAGGGTTGATTGATGGCAACAGGCCATCAGGTTTGGATGTATGAACAGGGCAGATGCATCAACGGACATGCAAATATTTATGACCCAACAGGACAAATGTCCAGGGTGTTAATTGTGATTGCACATACCAATTTCACGTGGAATGGATTATATGTGGTTATAGGGTGGGGTGAAGAAAATATTATTAACACCTTCGAATACCAATACATATGCTGTACATTTCTAATAGCTACAGATATATACACACTACTGTTCTTACTACAGTTTCCTATATGATAACTACTTCAATTTGGTGATAGGACTGTTACTGCTACATCAATATACATTTTATTGTTATTCATACACATTCATATCTGGCTTTGTTCAGCTACATCATCCTTCAACATTTGCTTTATATAGCTATAGACAACTGTGGATGTTTGATATTTCAGACAATCATACTATCTGCATATTGCAGACTGAGAGCAACATATCCAGATTTTGGGATACACATTCCAGCTGCAGCAACACTTTGGACACATTTTGCAGTTTGGTTCTACTTGTCACATTCATTTCATTCTGTACTGACTGCAGTATACTTTATTCAGGGGTTATTACTACTTTATTGGTGGATTCATAACTCTTTCTGACACTCTCTCACTTGTTTTCATTTTACTATTCAGGATGATACTTACTTCTAGGCTTTATTGACATGTTTTACCTGTAGTTATTACAATCCTTTCCAGAAGTCTCACTTCTGTCATGTTTCAGTATTTCAACAGGGATATATTTCACACATGTGATTTGCTCATCTTCTGCAGCTGTACTTTTCAGCCTGCTGCAGGTTGTGTACTATTATATTACAGGTGGGGCATCTTTATTTCAGACTTTATTTCAGACATTTTCATTTTTCTGTTTGGATTACAGACTGCAACACACTTTTCTAATCAAGCAATACTTGCAAACACTTTTACACTGTTACTTGCACATTTTATTACTTAGTGACTACACTGCACTCTTTTGCTAACTGTCATACTTTGATATTTCTTTACAGTTACTGGGAGTGGATTACTGACCTGCCTGGCGGTGCAACCGCACCAGCCTATCGCCATAGGCTCTGCGGTTCGCAGAACGGACACCTGCAGCTGTAATATAAATGAAGTAATATTGGAATACACATCTCCATAATATCAGCTAATTTAATTTCTTACATACATAATTAAATGTAACTTACTCAGTAGTGTGGTGTTGGGCATTTGCCGGGCCTCCTGGATCCAAGGGTTCAATTGGTACTGCTTGCGTCTCTTCAGGTCCGCATGGTGGTGACGGACGTGCTCACCAGTCCTTGGAATCCCTGTGGCACTGGTGAGATCATGAGCCAACCGGTCCCATGCCTCAGCCCTATATGCTCCCCACAAGACCTGGCCCTGCATGAGTTGAGCCTCATGATTGTGGACTAGAAGCCAGACCATGTATCTGGACTCCTCAATGTCCCACCTCTGTGCTCGAAAGCAACTACCCTCACCTACACCTGACATTCTGGCTGCAAGTCAGTTCTACAATCATTTATGCTGTGTATTCCTGCCTATGGGGCTTATATATGCCGTTTTTCCCGCACTTATCTGTGATTGGCCATTTTGGAATTGTATCCACTTCACAAAACCTGCTTTGTCATGCTCCACTTTCTATTCATTCCTATATATTTGCTATTACTGCATTTCTCAGTATAGCTGTCATGGATTAGTGGTTCAGTACCTTGACAATGGTGCATGGTATCCTGGGTTCGAACCTGGCCACTGCTTTTTATATTTTATGACTGTCTAGACAGGCTAGGGGGTGTGTCTGTGTAAAGGCAGTTTTGTTACAGCTTGCACAACGTTGCCCGCCGGTTAGCTTGTTAGTGCAGTGCGCAGCTCCGCACAAATGGGGTGCGCTGGTTTACGCCTCATTTGGCTGTCAGCACGCATATTACACTCAGCTCAGCTAGGGTCACACAGTTTTAGTGTGTTAAACCACTGCTCAGCTACAGGCACTCATTTTGCACCTGTTAAACCACTGTTCAGCTACGGGCACTCATTTTGCACCTGTTAAACCACTGCTCAGCTACGGGCACTCATTTTGCACCTGTTAAACCACTGCTCAGCTACGGGCAGATGCACTCACCTTGTTAAACTGTAGCTCAGCTATAGGCAGATCTGGCATTTTCTATTGTTTTGTTACCTCACATTTCTTCAAAATAAATGGACTATTTCATTACATTTTACATAAATCGTGATTTTATATGTGTACATGTTTGTCAGGGAC
>NC_056737.1:1004849223-1004961723 GCF_019279795.1 Protopterus annectens
TGGCAGAGCCAGTTCTTGAAGTCGGAATGATGATGATGAACTATTACCTGCACCATGCATGGCTCACACCTGTCTGACATACCAGGATATAGAGCTATAACAGAGATTGGCTGTGTTCTTACAGACACACACACAGACATACACACACACATGCACACACACACATGCGCACACACACACACACACACACACACACACACACACACACACACACACACACACACACACATGAACAAACATACACATGCACACACACACACACACACACCCACATGCATACATGCACACACACACAAACACACACATGAACAAACATACACACACACACACACACACAGACATACGCACACACACACACACACACTCACACACACGCAAACATATGAACAAACATACACACACACACACACACACACACACACACACACACACACACACACACACACACACACACACGCACACACACACACACACACACACACACACACACACACACACACACACACACACACACACACACACACACTTCACCTTGAGTGCCCATACAGACACACATGCATAACAGTTACTTGGGTTAGTCATGCGGTATAAATCTACTTTGGTCTTAGTGCCCATTTGCTACTTTATCCAAATTTCTGCCTGCCTGTCTTTCTTACTCACATGTGCTCACTACTTTTTGTGTCAGCCTTTGCCTCCCGCCTCCCAAAACAACACTCTGTGCAAATGATGATTACTGTGCCATATTCTTGCTTTTCTATCTTTTGCATTCAGGGATACATACGTCTTTTGTCTGATGCCCAGGGTGCATGCATAGCTAATTGAATGCGTAGTTTATATGTGTGTTTCTGATGCAGTTTTGGAAATTGTACTGCTTTCTTACAGGCTTTTGTATTGTGTGTATCTTTGATGCATAAGGCTTATTAGGTGATAGAGATCACATCTATTGACATAAGAATGTACTGTCACACGTTGATGTCATTGCTGTAAAACTAACTCACCTTCTACTTAGTTACATTAGCAAGTAACAGTATGCAAGGATCTGCCATTCATTTGTGTTCTTATCCATTTATTTTCTTATTCCATGTTCAACACTTATCTTGAAGGTCCAGTAGTTAGAAGAGTTTTAATTCAGCACTGACTCTTTGTGATGTTAGCAGTATACAGCCCTTACATGGGTAAGTAAAGATCGTGAGCATTGCCTGGCATCAGTGTTACTGTATGTATGTGTATAGGATGAAAGTTGTACCCGTTAGGTGGTTAGCACATGTTGGCCAGGGCAAGGGCATATTGTGCATGCCTATATCTTCTGACATCCACAGTAGTTGGTAGTTCCCCTCTGATTCCTCACATGCATGCAGCTGTGTTGACCTTGTGGTGGTGGGTTGCATGGCCCTTCCCCTTGGTGTTCCTGCTGAAGCTGTTTTCTCAGAATAATATTGTAAAGGGTGGCACAGACAGTGAGAACTATAGAACAAGTACAGGGATTGTACTGCAGGGCTGTCCTGGATGCATTTAGGCACCAAAACCACGACTACAGCAGCACAAACGCACACTCTATGATATTTCTTGTTTGAGTATGTGCATCATTATAGCATTCTTGAGTGGGTGTGTGTGCATTTCTGATGGGTGTCATCAGCCACAGCTTATGTGCATAACATACACCCCCCAGTAAATGACCCTGTGGGATATCCTGCATAGAAAACCTCTGATAGAGTTAACAGTTGTGCCATATAAGGGAATCATGATAACTGCCTAGCTTGCCAGCACACACATTCAGGATGATTCCGTTAGCATTGAACATAACCTGGCAGTTAATGGAGTGAAAGCCCTTTCAGTTTATGTACACCCGTCCTTGTTCCCTGGCTGGTGCTTTGATTTCAATGTGAGTGCAGTCTATGGCACCCAGGAGTTCAGGGTAGTGTACTATAGGGTTGAAATCATGTATAGTTGTCGCTCTGTCCTCAGGTGTATGGAGAAAATGTATGTAGTCACTGACACTTTGTAGCATAACATTCAGGAATCAATGCAGGATTCTGGATGCTGATGCCTGTGACACCCGCAGCATATCATCTGTTGGTTTTTGGAAAGTTCCTGTAGCTAATATTCTAAGTGCTCCACATACCTTAGTCTCCATAGGTACTGGTTCCATTTGGTTTGCCCTTGTTCTCAGTTGAGGAGGATAGAGGTTGCAGAGTTCCTGTAGTGTGTCTCTATCCACCCTGTAGAACTCTGAAACCTCATGCAGACTGTGAAAAGTTAAATGATGTCTAAACATAGTTCTCCTTCTTGGCCGAGGTCTATTAGAAGGAACAGCAGCAGCATAGACTTGGGCATGTTGCACATACACACATATAAAAGCAACAGCAGCCCCTGAGATTGTTTTAGTGTAGAGTAGTTTCCATGACTATATTCCAATAGATTTGGAATTTGCAAGCAAAACCTGCACTGAGTGTACATGATGGTTTGATAGATTGTTGAATAGCTCCTCCATCTTGGATTGGTTGAGTAGCATACAATTCAGCTGCTTATGCAGTAATTAGCTTGCCACTGTGTTTACCATGTTTGTGTCGCTCTACATGGAGTGCAGAGCCACTTACTGAGTACAAAACAGCACACTACCACGTGCACGTCATACCACGTTACATTCACGTTGTTAGCATTCCATGTAGGCTTTATAGAATCCAGTCCTATGACTTTTCCTCGTATACAAAAACATTTATTCAAACATTGTGAATGCTAACTATATTCTTATCAAAATCTCAGCGGTTTATTCAGATATATAATTTTAAATAATTCACTTTTTTCCACCTATTTACATGACATTTTATTTTATGTGTGTCTGTGGATCAACATATTGTTTATTTTCATCAATGAAACTTTATGGGTATCTTTTAAGACGTTCAGAGGTAAAAACAATTGCAATATTACAATTAACTGCAATATGCATTATATTATAATCTCATAACTAGGTGTGCATGTAGACAGATATTTTGTGAAAGAACAGTAAGATTCTTCTTGAAGCAGTTTTTACTCATTCTTGTGATTAGATTATTTGGTGAGAAGTTTAAAATTTATGAGGCTTTGTTTGCAAAGCAGTGACTATTTCCAGAAAAGCTAAACCATGAAATATATATTCATACTCTTCAGCAGTTTGATAATGTATGCATTTCTGATGAAATCTACGTCAGTAGATGAAAGCGCTCAACCTAACCAGAAGCATTTTTTTATTGTGTGAGAAATAAAGAAAGAGATTTTCAGCATTAGTGCCTGTGCGGTCTTTTCGTTTAACTGGGACTTTTCAATAGCTCGTCAGCTATACACTGCTTCTTTGTTGGACTTTCCAGTTGGTTTCTTAATTTGTAGTCGTTTTTACTAATGGATTCCTCTATCTTCTCTCCGAGAAGAGACGAAATTCAAAGGTTGCAGTCTGAGATGGCAATCATGAAAGGGGAGCTAACCAGGCTCATTGAACTTGTCACTCAGACTAACAACAAGCTTACTATTGGTGAAGCATGAGAACCCGGAAGCTGAATCTCGTGCACGGAGCGCTAACACATCGTCAAACATATACAATGCACAGAGAACATGTGCTACGAGCAGAACAGACGGATATCTAATGGATCTACCACCAGTTCGCAGAAAGCAGAAATAAAGTAAAGAGAGATGGGGATCGGAGGACTAGAACTACAATATTTAGGCTAGGCCAAAGAGATAGTGCCAAAGAATGATGCTATAAATGACTAGCTGCAAAGGGAAGAGGTAAAGGTGTAAAAAAAAATCAAAGTTAAAATTTCAGCTGTTTTCAGCTGCCACCACTTTTTAGATTTTTTTATAGAAAGTAAATTTGACTTTGAAAATGGCAGCGCGTTAACTATGGGCGTTTTAACTATGGAACAGAAAAATAATATTGATATTATTGATATTTTATAGGATTTTATATATTGGTTGAAAGTTATAAAAAAGTGTAAGTGGTCACTACTACAAGATAAGAGATGCTTAGATGTAGATGTAGGTCCCGATGGTGGGTCGATGGGGCAGATAAGCCTTAGAAGCCTATGTGGGTAGACATGAAAAACAAAAAAGAAAAATGAACTGTGTAAAGAATTAGACAAATATGGATTCATTTTTATCTTGTATTAAATCAATATGTCAAAATGAATGATGTAGAGAATTAAGATCATAGAGGAGATAGTATCATATCATTACTAGTGTATGTTTGTTTTGAAGATGTTGTATTAGATTTTAAATGCAAGTTTTAATGGGTTGAAAAGCAGATGGAAATGCAAATGGAGGAAATATAAAATTACTTATGAAAGACTGAAAATGAAAAAGGAGAAACATAGGAGAATGAAAGGAGAAGAAGGATAAAAAAAAACAGATTCAATAAAAGAAGATGAGAAGGAATACATATATAGAATAGACCTGCATATATACATAGTGTTGGCAGGAATAATAAAAGAAAATCATTAAGTTAGAGTGTTTTACAAGAGAGAGAGGTTAGAGAGGAGAGATGGCCCAGGGGGAGAGACACAGGAAAACAAAACAAACTAAAAGGTGTACCACAGAGGTAGTGGTAAATTAAAACAATAAATCAATAAAATTAATAAATAACAGTATAGATATTATGATTAATGCATTTACAGTTAATATTGATATATTAGCATATATGTTAATACAAGTTCAAAATTATGAAATTAATAATCAATTGGTGGGGCAAAGGGTAGATGGTTGATTATGCAGTAGAAAAAGAAAATAAAACTATATCCTCATTTTTAATTTATAATTTAAGGGAAAGGGAAATGTTAAACCATGAAGTCTACAAGAAACCGACCACCTTTCACACCCACAATTAAAGCACACTTACTTATGAAAGGATTATAATAAAGGATATATAAAAATAAATGAGTAAAAATAAAACCTTTATAAATGACCTCAGGAGGAATGAAAATTGCAGATATGGAAAAATCACAATTGAACAACCAACAAAGAAAATCAAAAAGAATAAGAATATAAGAGGAGTTATAACATATATATTACCAATATATTACAATAAGAGTATAATTATATATTCTCCAACTCTGGATGAGGTTATTTTACGTCTTTATAAAATAATAATAGCATATAATAAATTTTATCTCAATATAAATATAGAATTTATTGATAATAATTAGAAATTAGAATATAATGTATAATTATGTTATGATAGATACCTAAGGTTCTATAAATGTGGTATACCTAAGGTTCATAAAAATGTACAGGAACCCCAATTCCCAAGCCTATGCAATGGGGGCAATTCCAAGACCTTTGCAATTAAAAATGTATAGGATGGATGGTTAAATAATTAATAAACATACATACATTAATAGTTAAAGTTCTGATATTTATAACTGATGATTGTTTATTAGAATATAACTTTTGATTGTTTATTATTTTTAATAGTAGTAGTTGAAGATATTTTTCAAGTAATTTCAGGATGAGAGGAAACTAGATTTCAAGATAGTTTTTGAAAAAATAGCAAACTATAATGGGGGTTAAAAATAAGTAATCTCAGTAATAATGTTTGTTGTACTGAGTATCAATTTTATCAGTTTTCAATGTGTACATTACAGAGGAGTTGCCATGGGGCATGGGGTGCCCCATGTTTTTGTTCCTTTTACATTGGGAAGAAGAGTACATTCTTAAAACCAAGTGGAATAGCTATATCAGATGTTATTGGATGATGTCTTTATAATATGGAAGAGCAGGAGGAATTATTAGACAATTTCATGATTTATCTCAATAGTAGAGCGACTATTTGGACACTAAATCAAATTTGTACAGAAAGGAGGCGTTTAGTAATGATTATTTGAGTTCAACAGTTGTCACCCCAGCACCAGAAGAAAAGCATTATAAAAGGACAATGTATCAGAGCATAGAATGACTTCAGTTTATGAGGAAGTATTAGTTGAGTTAAATTATATAGCAAATATGTTTATTAATAGGGGTACCCTATGTCCATGATACTATAGAATATGTTCCATATTGAATACTAATAATGAATATAGTAGGGCCTGCGTGTTACAATATGCCCCATTGGTGAACAAATTTAGAGATATAATAGTGAAAAATTGGAATATTTTGGGAGCGGATGAGTACATCCATTATTTGTGTACAGAAATGGAACAAATATGAAGATGAGATTAAATCAAATGAAGAATATGGAACAAAATGTGGTAGTTGTAAACAATGTCAATACATATTAAAGGTTGGTGAACTGACATTAGACAACAACCATAAAACAAAAATAAAGCTATGCAAAGGGAACTGTAGAACTAAAAAATGTGATATATAGCCAAGTGTTTCACATGTCCTTGTTTGTATGTGTGGGGATGACTTCAGATGTTTTGAAAAACAGAAATTTCTGAATTATTAAGATGAAAAGAAAGAAGATATATATGAATAACTATATGGGGGTGTGAGGCCAACAACAATGTGAATGTAGGGAGATTTGAGTTTGGAATCTGTTCAACAAGTGAATCCCAGGGGTGGTAATATTAAGATGAAATTACTGGAAAAAGAGACACACTGGCAGATCAAATTAAATGCATCAGAGTACCCTGGTTTAAATGAATACATCTCTATCAAACCCATGTTAGTAGGTTATGTTAGGTGCAATTTTTTAAATTTTAAACATTTTTAATAGTTATGAGCACATAAATATTTATTAGGACATATAGTAACTAATACAGTCATCTGATAGTAATTCACACTTACAGTATGTAGGAATTACCAGATGTACATAAGTGTTGTTTTTAAAAAATATATTTTTAAAGTGTGTTTGTTAGTCAGGAGTTTTAAAGTAGTTAGTACATTATAGAGTTAGTAGTAGGGAATCCAGCACAGTGCACTTTAAATGTTAATTAATAAATCAAGTACTGAGTGTTTTAATTAATGTAATTAATTAATTAAACAGTTAGCAATGGTTAGAGTGGTTCTGATGCAGTAGATGAAAGCGCTCAACCTAACCAGAAGCATTTTTTTATTGTGTGAGAAATAAAGAAAGAGATTTTCAGCATTAGTGCCTGTGCGGTCTTTTCGTTTAACTGGGACTTTTCAATAGCTCGTCAGCTATACACTGCTTCAATGTATGCAGTTTATCTCTATAACAACATCACGTTCCCTCTAGCGTTGCAGAAATGGAGCATTTATTCTTGTCAATCTAGCAATAGTTCTCATTGACCTAAAGCTGAAATCCCTAGTAAAAACTTTTAAATCACAGGGCACACTGCAGAAGTAACAGGTTACATAGTTATTAGTAATATCTGGAATTACTTTACATATTTGTGATGCAAAAGGAGACAAGATTTTTATCTTTTTTTTCTCTTTTGTGTACTTTTTTGTATAGCTTGCACTGTGCTGGTGCATTATCTCAACCTTTCTTTCTAACCCACCACCTAACCTCGACATGCTGAGAGGTATTTGTGATCCTACTGAAATGATTGTCCCATAGTGCCAATTCTTGGGGAAAGTGGCTCCTAATGTCTAGCTTGAGGTTTGTGCATCAGATTTAAAATCCTTACCTGTACTTCCTCACCTGAATTCCCTATTTAAATTTATTTAATCAAATTGTCTCCTCAATGCTTTATGTACTCATATAATGTCCTCCCCTTTCTCTCCTGTATTCATATATTATGAAAATTGTAACTCCTTCATTCTTTTTCTCATATCCCATATTGTCCAGCTTCTTTATTATGCTAATACATTTTCGGTGAAGCTACTAACTTTATTTCTTTATGTCTGTATAGTGTATGTATACCACAAATGTATACAATACTACAGTTGTGACTCAGCAACAAATTGAGAAGAGATATGTAACCCATAAGAGTAGCTGACTCAGCCAGCACTCCGTGCAAATATCTTGTTATAAATTCTAGCAAACAGTTGCTGTAGATTATACTATGCTTGCATAGAGTACTACAGCACTTAGTTTTTTTTTTTTTTTTCAATAATAAGTCTTTATTGTTTTAACATTTTCCATACAAACTTAAACAAAACAAAAATATTAATACGTTCTAGCTATTATGTCTAATACAATCACAAAAACATATATACAATATTTACATGAATGCTTCCAAATGTAACATCAGATTGTACAAAAACATATGAAAAGAATTATAAATAGATCAGATATTTCAATCTTTTACTTATTAACAACTTTTTCCTTGAAGGATGTATATGTCTCACACTACACTCGATCTCTATATATTACGCCAATATGATATTAAAAATTTGCTCCCATATCTTTGGATTATTGATATTTTTATTATGATCCTTCAAAAGTAGTTTGTGGACTAATATGTGTCTTATTGCTAAAGTTCTAAAATTGTCCCATGACGTTTGAGATGGATTTAACCAGTTTGTAACTATATAAAGTTTCATTAATAAAAAAATATTAATAAATATAGTGATTTGGGATCTAGGAAATTGTTTTGGAGGAATATGTAATATCATGAATTCCCATGAAAGTGTTGAACTTTGATATCCCATCTTTTGAAGTTGTAATTTTAAGGAATTCCAAAGTTTATAAATACATTTACAACTCCAGAACATATGAAGAAGATCTGCTGCTTGATCTTTACAATATGGGCAATTTGGAGATTTTTTAGGATTAAACTTGTGCAATCTGAGGCGTGTATAATAGGCGTTATTAAAAATCATAAGTTGAGTATACATTAATTTTTGAAAAGATATTGATTTCGTTGTTAGATTAATTGACTTCAGAAACTGCTTTTTTCTGTACGTGGCAGTTTATCCCTCCAATATTTTGACATAAGAACTGTATTCTGAAATTTAAGATCCTTTATTAGTTTATTAGTGGCTGCTATAAATTTGACGTCTTGTTGAAGAGTTTGCCACAAATTGAAACATTTTGTTATTTCCTCATCTTTAATTTTAAAGTCATCAAAGTAACTTATAGAGAGTTTTTTGATCTGTCTCAAAATAGTTAAATATGATTTGGGCAGATTCATTTCTTGTCTTATTGTATTAATGGACTCCTTTAAGTAGGGATATATATCAAGTAAGGTTAAATTCATCATAAGAGGAACATTTTTAAGATTTATTAATTTATTATTAATTTTCAAGTTAAAGGCGGCCACGGTGGTGCAGTGGTTAGCATTGCTGCCTCACAGCAAGAGGTTCTCCGGTTCGATCCTTGGCTGGGGTGCCTTCTGTGCGGAGTCTGCATGTCCTCCCTGTGGTCGCGTGGGTTTCCTCCGGGTGCTCCGGTTTCCTCCCACATCCCAAAGACATGCTGCAGGTGGATTGGACACTCTAAATTGGCCCTAGGTGTGCGTGTGAGTGTGCCTTCTGTGGAAGGTTGGGCGCCGGGCTGGCAACTCGACACCGTAAAACTCCACTGCCATTCAATGTGCGGACAAGGTGATCCGCTGTGGCGACCCCTAAGCTGGGAAAAAGCCGAAAGAAGAAGAAGAAGAAGATTATTAATTTTCAAGTTAGGATTTCTATGAAAAGGTTGGAAGACCATCATATGCTGCATAAGATTTAAGGATTCAAATAAATTTTGTAATGACATTATATATAATTTAATGTGATCCATTATATCATATAATTTAAGCTTTTCCTTTCTTAAGAAAGGTACTGATTTTGGGTTAATATTCAAATTCAAAATGTGTTTATAGTTCAAAGTTACCCACATTGGTGACCATTTATTACTAAATATGTCATAATTGGCAATTCTTAAGATTCTGTTCGAGTTTATTATTAAATAGTAAGTTTCAAAATTTGGTAAATCCAATCCCCCTTTATTTTTTGGAGTCATCAATTTATCATATGATATCCTGGTCTTTTTTGGGTTCCAAATAAATTCCCTGTGAATTTGTTTAAAAAACCCTTGGAAATTAACACTTGAGCAGATCTAAATATATATAATAATCTGGTTAAAACATTCATTTTAATAATTGCAACTTTTGCTAATACAGGTAACTTTAAATTATTCCATCTCTTAAAATCAAATAGTATGTGATTGTGTCTTTTGGCTTTTCCCAGTTAGGGGTCGCCACAGCGGAACTCTGGTACGCTAATGTTTGGTAGTGGATTTTTACATACCGGGTTACCAGCCCTGATGTACAACCTTCAACGAAGGCATGCCCCATTCACGTATGCCTCCACACAGAAGACGCTCTAGCTGAGAATCGAACGGGACATCATCTTACTGTGAGGCGACAATGCTACCGTAGCACCACCACTGCAGTTTTCTATTATGTTGTTACATTGTAATATTAAGTAATTTCCACCTTCCCCTCCTGTATCACTGTCTGCAGGTCCCCTTCTCCCTACACGGACTCCTTATATTACATTGTAATGCTAAATAATGTCTACCCTCCCCTCCTGCATCACTGCCTGCAGGTCATTATCTCCCCAGACTCTATATATTACAGATGTGTCGAAGTAAGCTATTGTCATCAGTGCCAAGGAGAATAGGGCATTGCGTGTATAAAATATGCCAGCACAGTTAGCTGGAGTTTTGTAAATAATTTTGTGCCATTTCACTATCAACACTGACTCTTGCAGATGCTTGTGTTAAAAATGTACCAACAGTGTTATTATAACTGATGAAATGTTTATGTTTAGACAAAGAATGCTGGAAGGGAATAGTAGAAGTTTTTGAAATTGTTCTATAGCTTTCAGATACTGCAACAGATCTTAGCAAAGCTTTGAGTGTGCATAGTACTAAAGTCAGGTGATCAAATGTGATGTCATTCCATAACCAGCAGTGAGTGGCTGGACCTCTGACAGCAGTTTGTTTTGTTTTGCTTTCTTTGGAAGATGATATAAAGATCTATGTCAGTTATCACAGTCACTTCAGTTCAGTTTAGATTAGAAGCTCATTACCTTGATTTGTGGAATCAAGCATCTCAGCATCCTATCTTGCCTCGCTGCATTAATTAAGTTAGCTAGGGAACAGTTATTCTTTAGACAGTCAGAAACTACAGGTGAGATTAGTTAAGTATAACTTTTTTTCTGCATCTGTGTGAATCTGTCCAACTTTGTTATTTTTATTTCTCCTGTGATTGAAACTCTGGTGTTTATTGTACTTAGATATTTGGTATTCTTATGTTTTCTATTTTAATATTTATTATTAAACATTTTTATACTTTTCATTTTGGCTGGTCTTTTAGGAGATGCTTTCAACATCTTGAGAGAATTTGTGCATATTTTAGTGACACCTTGCCCACTCTGAGAAACCTTGCTGCTTTGGTTACACTCTACCATTTATATTAATATTGATTTTAATCAGTATAATTGGATACCCTTTTAAGAGCATTAGACTGGCTGACTGGTAGCAGTGTGGTTACCTTATAGACTGGGTAGAGGGGCACAGCTAGTAAACCTGTGCCAGCCTTTTCCCAGGAGACTGTGTTTGTATGAGAGTCAAATACCCAGGTGTGGATGTGTCAGCTACTTGGAATTGGGAACATAGTGCTCCAAAGAGAGTCTTGTTTGAAATCTGAAGAGACAGAGTCCAGTCCCAGGTCTGGAGTGTGTTTCCTTTGTGCTCTTGGGGAAAATTGTGCTTGATGCAGACAGTTGCATCTAAAAATACTGTGTAAATCAATTCATGTTCTTAGTGACTGTCTCTCACCTTTGTCAGTGGTAAGGATTGAGACTCCTTGATTATTGGTCCAGAGTAGAGATACCGTCAGAACATTGTTACATTGTAATTCTGAGTAATGTCAACTCACCCCCACCGTATCACTGTTTGCTGGTTCTCATCTCCCAACACAGACTCCTTACATTACATTGTTACATTGTAATATTAAGTAATGTCCACCATCCCCTCCTACATCACTGCCTACAGGTCCCCATCTCCCTGCCTAGATTCCTTATATTACATTATTAGATTGTAATACTAAGTAATGTCCCCCATATCCTCCTGTATCACTGACTACAGCTCCCCATCTCCCTACACAGGCTCCTTATATTACATTGTTACATTATAATGCTAGGTAATGTCCACCCTGCCCTCCTGCATCACTACCTGCAGGTCATTATCTCCCTAGAAAGACTCCTTATATTACAGAATTGTCAAAGTGAGCTATTGCCATCAGTGCCAAGGAGAACAGAGCAGTTCATGTGTAACATATTCCAGCATAGTTAGTTGAAGTTTTGCAAATAATTTTGAGTCATTTCACTATCAACACTGACTCTTACAGATGCTTGTGTTAAAAATGTATGAACAGTGTTATTATATCTGATGAAATGTTTATGTTTAAATAAAGAATGCCGGAAGGGAAGAGTAGAAGTTTTTGAAATTGTTCTATAGCTTTCAGTTACTGCCACAGATCTTAGCAAAGCTTTGAGTGTGCATTGTACCAAGGTCAGGTGATCAAATGTGATGTCATTCCATAAACAGCAGTGAATGGATGGAACACTGACAGCAGTTTGTTTTGTTTTCTTTGGAAGATGATATAAAAATCTATTTCAGTAATCACAGTCCAAACTGGTCACATCTACAATAGACAATCATAAGGCCTTCTTCACATATTTCCGCAATCTCAAAGGAAGCACCCAGATCTGTTCAGAATTGGTGGTCAAGGATACCACACACACAAATGATGTAGATATAGCCAATCTACTGGCTGACAGATTCATTGAAAACTTCTCCACACTGTCCCCCATCAGTAAATCAGGACATCCCCAGAACCTGCCACCTACCCCTTATCTCTAGGTCATCACTGCCCTCTCAAAGGCAAAAAACACAGCCTCCATGGGACCCAATAACATCCCAGGCTGCATCCTACATGAACTCAGCCATGAACTTGCAGCACCATTAGGCAACCTATTCAACCAAAGCCTGAGTACCAGCTTTGTCCCAGTCGAGTGGAGGACAGCCTCTGTCATCCCTTTACACAAAGGTGGAGTGTCCACTGATCCAGGAAATGATAGACCAATCAGCCTAACTAGCCTGGTCTGCAAGGCCATGGAATGGATTATCATGGACCTCATTAACAGAGACATTGGCAATCTCCAAACACTCAACCCCACACAGTTTGGCTTTGTCAAGGGCAGGTCATGTCTGTTAAGTCTGGTTGACTTCTTTGAGACAGTCACCAAAGCCATGGACGAGGGGAAGAAGGTGCACACCACCTACCTTGACCTGGCCAAAGCCTTCAACACTATTCCCCACTTGGGCATAGGCACTAGGCACCAATACATATGTTACCAGATGGGTAGTAAACTGGTTCACTGATAGAACCCACCTAATCAAAATAGTGGAACCCACCTCAGGCAGTAGAGCGGTAACGAGCGGTGTACCCCGGGGATCGGTCTTGGGGCCACTTTTATTTGGGATATACTTCTCTGAGGTACAGGCCAAAGCCAGTGGGCTATGGCTAAGCAAGTTGGCAGATGATTGCAAGCTGGGTGCAGTCATCAATTCCCCAAGTGATGTGGACGTCCTCCTAGAGGGTCTCACCCAAGCAAATGACTGGTGCCAGAAACATAGCCTCAAGCTGAATGCCAAAAAATGCATCATCATCCCCTTTGGGGAGAGTGATGTCCCCACATAATTATCACATTAATAACGATGTCCTGAGTACACAATCAGTAGTGAAGGATTTGGGCACCCAACCTGACTTTTGACCACCATGTTGCTTACATTGTACAGAATGCTTTCTATATGGCCCACCTCATAAGTAAGGGTATCTCATCCAGGGAGAAAGAGGTCATAACATTCTGTATTATTTCCTTATAAGGCCAATTACTGAGTACAATGCCACCTTCAGCATGTACCTCACAAAGCACATGCAGCAGCTAGAGAGACCCCAGAGGTTCCACACCAGGAGAATCCAGAGCCTCAAACACCTACCCTACACAGATAGGCTAAAACCCCTGTTCTTCTACTCAGTTTCATACAGACTCTTCAGAAGTGACCTCTGTCTGGCATACAAAGCAATCTCAGACCCTGTCTTGATGGGACTGCTACCTATTTGCAAGTGAAGCTCCCCACAAGCAACCCATACGCGAGACCTCAACCTGGTCTGTGATATCAACAGGACTTGTTAGTGGGACAGATGTGTGTCCGAGAGACTCCCCCCTTCTGTGGAATAGACTCCCCTTTCTACATCAAGCAGAGTACCTCATTATCCATTTTTAAGTACAACCTGGATAACTGGATGGGAAACAGAAAATACACTCCTGGGATTCCACCTGTTTTCCTGCTGGACAAGGTTTCTGGGTGCTGACTTGTCTAAATATCAGCTAAGTTCTTGGCTAGGCTTATAAGAGCCTCAGGGACAATAGCCTAGTAACCTCCTATGATCCTATGGTCAGTTCAATTCAGTTTAGGTTAGAAGCTCACCTCCTTGACTTGTGGATTTAAGCGTCTCAGCATCCTATCTTGCCTTGCTCTATTAATTAAGTTAGTTAGGGAACAGTTATTCTTTAGACTGTCAGGAAATGCAGTGAGATTAATTAAGTATTATTATTTTCTGCATCTATGTAAATCTGTCTAACTGTGTTATTTTATTTCTCCTGTGATTGAAACTCTGGTGTTTATTGTACTTAGATATTTGATATTCTCATGTTTTCTATTTTAATATTTATTATTAAATATTTTTATTCGTTTCATTTTGGCTGGTCTTTTAGGGGATGCTTTTAACATCTTGAGAGTACTTGTGCATATTTTTGTGACAGCTTGGCCACTCTGAAAAAACTTGCCTCTTTGGTTACACTCTGCCATTTATACTAATATTGATATTAATCAGTATAATTGAATACCCTTTTAAGAGCCTTAGACTGGATGATGGGTGACAGTGTGGTTACCT
The DNA here is from genome assembly GCF_019279795.1 of Protopterus annectens. NCBI lineage: Eukaryota > Metazoa > Chordata > Ceratodontiformes > Protopteridae > Protopterus > Protopterus annectens. The sequence goes on from NC_056737.1 coordinate 1,004,864,052, forward strand.
TATAGTCTGGGTAGAGGGGGCACAGCTAGTAAATCTGTGCCAGCCTTTTTCAGAAGAGTGCATTTGTGTGAGAGTCAAATACCCAGGTGTGAGTGTGTCAGCTATTTGGAATTGCAACATAGTGTTCCAAAGTGAGTCTTGTTTGGGATATGGAGAGACAGAAAGTCCAGTCCCAGGTCTAGAGTGGGTTCCCTGTGTGCTCTTGGGGGAAATTGTGCTTGATGCAGACAGTTGCATCTGAAAATACTGTGCAAATCCATTTCTGTTCTTAGTGACCATCTCTCACCTGTGTCAGTGGTAAGGATTGAGACTCTTTGATTATTGGCCCTGAGTAGAGAGACCATCAGAACATTGTTACATTGTAATACTAAGTAATGCCCACCCACTGTCACCGTATCACTGCCTGCTGGTTCCCATCTCCCCATACAGACTCCTTACATTACATCGTTACATTGTAATAATAAGTAATGTCCACCTTCTCCATCCTGTATCACTGCCTGTAGGTCCTCATCACCCTACACAGACTCCTTATATTATATTGTTACATTGTAATACTAAATAATTCCACCCTTCCCTCCTGCATCACCGCATTCAGATGTATGTCTTCCTACCCAGTTTCCCTATATTGCTTGCATTGTTACATTATAACACTACATAGTGACACCCTCCCACCTATAAAATCCGGTTGATCTCTGTGCTTTCCTTCTGTGTTCTTCTGCTAGTGGGCATAAATCTGAGGGTTTCAAGCACTGGGGAGGGTGTTAATGTAGCATGCTATGGTTGGTCTTGCTATAAGATGTGTCAAAACTAATATCATGTAAATAATATTGCAAATAGTATTGTGACATGAAGTGATGTGCTTAAGTGATGTTTTGTAAATAATATTCTATAGTCTTCACAGAAAATGCATTATTAATTTTTAAGAAAGACTGGTATGTCTCTCTGTTCATTAGTGAGGTTCCTTTAAATAGTACTGTTTTCACGAAATTACCTTGTTTATAATGGGAATTCTACAGCCCTGGAGGCAAGAGAAGTTAGCCTGTCCCTGCAGGTGGACATTTGTGGCCTGAACAGTTGTTTTGGAAAGTGTGCAGTGCAAGAGGACACAACCTGAAGGAATCAAGATGAGATGGAAATAATTATTCTGAAGAATCTAGCTATGAAGAAGCTACCTGGATTTATTTTTGGACTAAACTTGAATCAGTTTGTGTCGGTTATTTTTTTTTCATATTCTGTAGGAGAGTTTGTACTAATGAGCAGTTATTTTTATTTCTGTTTGATTATAATGTTGCCTTGTTTTGATGCCATAATGTCTGTGAGTGTGTGTGTGTGTGTGTGTGTGTGTGTGTGTGTGTGTGTGTGTGTGTGTGTGTGTGTGTGTGTGTAGATGGGTAAGAACTGTGCCTGAAAACGGCTGTTTACACAACATAGGAAATTGCAATTCAGAGACATCTTCTTAGCTACATTTTACAAACACCTCATTGCACTTTTTTAAACCATGTTGTAAGACAAAGCTGAAGCATTGTTTTGGCACTAACAAAACCTATTGCTCATTAGTCTACCAGGGAACAGATCCCCTCATAAGTAAGTTGGTATCAAGGCTGCCCCCTGCCACTGGAAGTGTGAAGAAACCTCACTGTTATCACTCTGTCACTGCTTACCTATCCACAAACTTCCTTTCCAGTGACTTGTTCATGAGCTTTTTGGCATGTTTTATTTTTTCTGGTCTGTTTAGGGAAACTGACTTGTGTGCTGTCAATGTTAAGAGGGTTAACTAATGCTGAAGATATTCAGTTTGCAAGTCAAATCCTTCAAAAGCAGGCTTAATGTGAAAAAAATAATGAAGATCAGATAATTTGTGTATCTCTGAAACTACCACAAGTGCAAATTAGCCCTTGACTGTGGTAGTTAGCCCTGGCAGCCTAAGCATCACATTGACTGAGGCATCCCTACATTCATTCTGACACACACACACACACACACACACACACACACACACACACACACACGCACGCGCACACACACACACACACACACACACACAAAAAACTCTGCACTCAGCCACATTCACACACACACACAAACACACACACACACACACACACACACACACACACACACACACACACACACACACACACACACACACACACTCACACTCAACTTACATCACTCATACCTCTACATAGACTCACACATGCATAAACACACAAACACATGCACCTTCAACTCTACATGTCCACTAATCTCCCAAGCACATACTTCTACTGTGATCGGTAAGTGCAAGCTTTTACATGGGTGGTCAATGTACCTTATGCAGCCACACAAATCCCTACTACAAGAATTTATAAGGGAGAACAAACCACTAATTAGCATAGGCCACACACCATGAATGCCTTGTTAGCATTTCTGACAGACAGTGCAGACAACACACAGAGGTGCTACACCTGTTCAAGTCATTGCATTTTGGTAAGGCTACCTCTCTGAATCAGAAATGGTACACCTGTCATAATCCTTGTGGTAACATCTCTGAATCAGAAATGGTACACCTTTCATATACCTTGTGGTAACATCTCTGAATCCAAACATTAGTATATATAATATGTTTTATATCTATCTATATATATATATATATATATATATATATATATATATAGATATATATATATATATATTTATTTATTTATTTTATTTTATTTTACATTTGTTAACCGGGCTAGTCTAACTGGATATATTTCCATTTTCAGCAGAGGCCCGGGGAGAAAAGCTCCACATATAGAGATAAGAGATATATCATGAGCACAAATAACAGATTACAGACTGGTAGGACTTAGACAATGAAAATTGTTACCCAAAAAAGAATAGGACTTAAAAATTTCTAGACAATCTAAATGACATCATAATAAATATTATTACATAGTTTAAAACAAGAAAAAAATGTAAGACCAAGGAAAGAGAAATGTTCATCGTTACCAAAAAAGAAAAGGAGTTTAACTTTCTAGACAATCTAAATAACATCATATTAAACATTATTGCTTATTTTAACAGCAAGTAGAGAAAGTGTAAGACCAAGGAAAGAGAAACAACAATAGAGAGAGAGAGTAGAGTTATAAGAGATACATGTTTTCTGGAAAAGAGTCATAGCCAATAAGGAGGAGAAATATGTGGGAGAAGTACGTAAGGTGGAAAAGGAAGCTTAGGGGAGATAGGAGGAGGCACAACAGAATAGGGAGAGAAAAGAGGGTTAACTAGGGAATCAACATTTAATCAGGATTAGAGCAGGGACACATCCAGTGGCTTCTGAGGTATGTTCTGAGTTTTTGTTTAAACAGAATAGTGGATGCAATGGAAGTAAGTTCGGTAGGAAGTTGATTCCAGTGTTTACCCATGGTATTTGAGAAGAGGGAGTCACCAGCTAGGTTATTAGATTTGGTTAGGGTAACTAGCAGTTTGCTTGATGAGCGGAGTGAGTTCAGATTAGCATATGGGGTTAAGAGGTTAGAAAGTACAGGTGTGTTATGAGTTTGGTAGAAAGCTCTTTGGACAAACGTAATTTGGGAAAGAAGTAGCATGTTTGTCAGTTCAAGCCAGTTCAGTTGCTGCAGATTCAGACAGTGGTGAGTTCTGAAAGGCTTACCAGTAACAAATCTAGCTATATTATTGTAGGTGGTAGACAGTTTGGAAAGATTGTTTTTCTTGAGGTTAGTATAGATGGGTGAAGCATAGAGAAGAGTGGAAATGAGATGAGAGTGGGCAAGAGTAGCTTTGGCTGGGGAGGTTAAGAAAGTCTTAATTCTATAGAGAGAGCCAAGTTTCCTGTTTACACATTTAATGGTATTGTTGATATGACAGTCAAAGGTAAGATTGTTGTCAATTGTGACACCTAGCAGTTTGGTAGTAGGGTCAGGTGATATAATGGTTCCATTGTTAGATAAGATAGTGAAATCTAAAGTTGGGGATTTGGTAGTAGGCTTAAAGAGTAAGAGTTTGTTTTTTTATGCTTAGGAGTAGGCAACGTTTTAAGAACCAAGTTTCAACTTTGGAAAATACAGCTTGAGTATTAGTTTGAAGTTCGGAAATGGATTTAGCAGAGCAAATTAGTGTGGAGTCATCAGCATATTGTATACATGTAGCCTGGGGAATAGCTACTTGTAGGTCATTTATAAAGAGGGAGAAAAGAAGAGGTCCAAGAATAGAGCCTTGGGGGACCCCAAGTGAGATTGGGAGAAGAGATGACAGTTCCTTATCCCAGAGGACGGCCTGTTTCCTGTTAGTGAGATAGGAACTTAACCAGTGGACAGCCTTAGCTTCTAAGGAAAGAGATTCGAGAATTTTTAAGAGGAGAGTGGTTGACCATGTCAAAGGCTTTGGACAGGTCAATAAAGAGAGCTGAAGACAGGATGTTATTATTACGATTCTTGTTAATAAAGTCTGTGAAGGAGAGGAGAGCGGTGGTTGTGCTATGAAAAGGCCTAAAGCCATGTTGACAGTTAGTAAGAATGTTGTTTTTTATTAAATGGTTCATTAACTGATGGTGAACACATTTTTCCATGATCTTTGCAAGTGGGGATAAGAGAGCTATGGGTCTATAATTAGAATAATCATAGGAGTTCCCTCCTTTGTGTAAGGGTATGATGTGAGAGATTTTCCAGATATCAGGTATGGTTTCTTCATTTACAGTTCTATTAATGAGAATGGATATAGGATAGGCTATTTCAGAGGCTGCTTTTTGAAGGAATTCAGATGGCAGTTGGTCAGCTGAGGGGGAGCATGGTTTGAGTTTGTGGATACATTTCAGTATAAAGGAAGTGGAGATGGGTTGTAGCCTAAAGGTTGGTAGCTTGGAGGATGCAAGGTCAGGGATGTTAGTGTTGTCACTAGAGAGATGAGAGGCCAAGGAATTAATAGTATCAATAAAGAATGAGTTGAAAGTATTGGCCGTATCAAGGGCGGAATTCTTTTCAGACCCGGAAGGGGATGGAGTGGTAGTCTGTCCAGGGTGAAGAAGTTTATTTAGGGTTGACCAGAATTTTTGAGGGTTATTATGATTTGCTTGCTGGAGATTACTATAATAACTCCTTTTATCAGAGAAGATAGCTTTTTTGGTAATGTTTCTTAGGTGCCTAAAAGTCTGTTGGTCTATTGGAGATTTGCTAGTTCGCCATTTTGTCCAACATTTGTTTCTAAGTAACATTTTTTGTCTTGTATCTTTAGATAGCCAGGGGGCAGGTTTAGATTTAATTCGGATGGAGCGTGATGGTGCATGATTATCTAGAATTGTTAGGAATGTGGTATTAAAGTATAGCACAGCTTCTTCAAGAGGAAGTGTCTTTAGTGGGTTCCAGTTACAGGCATTTAGTTCAGTTTTAAATTGGATAGGGTTGAAACATTTGAGATTGCGTAGGGTCCTATAGATAGGAGTATTGTTAGAGGCATTTTTTTGTCTTATAATATAGGTTAGTTTGTGATCACTAAAGTCATCAGGTAATGTTCCAGATTGATATTTTAGTAGAGGTTTGTTAACGAGAATCCAATCAAGAATACTTTCTTTGTTGTTAGGTTTGTTTATCCTAGTAGAGGTGTGTATTGTCTGTGTAAAGCCATGGAGGTTAATATGAGAAGCTGGGTTGTTAGTGTTTAAAGACTGTTTAATATATATATATAAAATATAGGGGAAAGTGTGAATCCAAACATAATATATATATATATATATATATATATATATATATATATATATATATATATATATATATATATATCTGTAGGGGAAAGTGTAGTTAGGCAGCATAGGATGGTGGTTTGTAGGATGACATTGGTGATCAAGAAGAGAAGGATGAGTGTGAGGGCAGACCAAAGATCAAATGGTGGAAATTGAAAAAGGGCAATTATGAGGTGGAGTTCAGGGAAGAGATAAGACAGGCACTGGGTGGCAGTGGAAGAGTTACCGAATAGCTAGGTAACTACAGCATAGCTAGTAAGGGAGATGGCTAGAAAGATGCTTGGTGTGATATCTGGACAGAGGAAGGATGACAAGGAGACCTGGTGGTGGAACGAGGAAGTACAGGAGAGTATACAGAGAAAGAGGTTGGTAAGGATTGTCAGAGAGATGAAGAAAGTAGACAAGAGTATAAGTAGATGAGGTGCATGGTAAAGAAAGAGGTGGCGAAGGCTAGGGATATGGCATATGAAGAGTTGTATAAAAGGCTGGACACTAAGAAGGGAGAAAAGGACCTGTACCAATTGGCTAGACAGTGGGACCGAGCTAGGAAAGATGTGCAGCAGGTAAAGGCGATAAAGGATAATGAGGGAAACAAGCAAGCGAGGAGTGTGTGTTGAGCAGATGGAAAGAGCTCTTTGAGGGGCTGATGAATGAAGAGAATGAGAGGGAGAGAAGGTTGGATGATGTGCAGATAGTGAATCATGAAGTGCAATGGATTAGCAAGCAGGAAGTAAGGATAGCTATGAAGAGGATGAAGAATGGAAAGGCTGTTGGTTCAGATGACATACTTGTGGAAGTATGGAGGTGTTTAGGTGAAATGGCAGTGGAGTTTTTAACTAGATTGTTTAATGAAATCTTGGAAAGTGAGAGGATGCCTGGGGAATGGAGAACAAGTGTTTTGGTACCGATTATTAAGAATAAGGGTGATGTACAGAGCTGTAGTAACTACAGAGGGATTAAATTGATCAGTCACAGCATGAAGTTATGGGAAAGAGTAGTGGAAGCTAGGTTAAGAAGGGAGGTGATGATTAGTGATCAGCAGTATGGTTTCATGCCAGGAAAGTGCACTACAGATGCAATGTTTGCTCTGAGAGTGTTGATGAAGAAGTACAGAGAAGGTCAGAAGGAGTTGGATTGTGTCTTTGTGGACTTACAGGGTGCCTAGAGAGGAGTTGTGGTATTGTATGAGGAAGTTGGGAGTGTCAGAGAAGTATATAAGAGTGGTACAGGATATGTATGAGGGTAGTGTGACAGTGGTGAGGTCTGCAGTGTGAGTGACGGATGCGTTTAAGGTGGAGGTGGGATTACATCAAGGATCAGCTCTGAGCCCTTTCTTATTTGCAATGGTGATGGACGAGTTGACAGACGAGAACTGACAGGAGTCCCTGTGGACTATGATGTTTGCAGATGACATTGTGATCTGTAGTGAGTGTAGGGAACAGGTGGAGGAGACCCTGGAGAGGTGGAGATATGCTCTAGAGAGAAGAGGAATGAAGGTCAGCAGGACTAAGACAGAATATATGTGTGTGAATGAGAGGGAGGATAGAGGAATGGTGAGGAGGCAGGGAGTAGAGGTGGTGAAGGTGGATGAGTTTAAATACTTGGGATCAACAGTTCAGAGTAACAGTGAGTGTGGAAGAGAGGTGAAGAAGGGAGTACAGGCAGGATGGAGTGGGTGGAGAAGAGTGTCAGAAGTGATTTGTGACAGATGAGTACCAGTAAGAGTGAAAGGGAAGGCCTACAAGAGGGTAGTGAGACCAGCTATGTTATATGGGTTGTAGACAGTGGCACTGACAAAAAGGCAGGAGTCAGAGCTTGACGTGGCAGAGTTGAAGATGTTAAGATTTGCACTGGGTGTGACAAGGATGGACACGATTAGGAATAAGTATATCAGAGGGTCAGCCCAGGTTGGAAGGTTTGGAGACAAAGCCAGAGAGGCAAGATTACGTTGGTTTGGACATGTGCTGAGGAGGGATGCTGAGTATATTGGGAAAAAAATGCTAAGGATGAAGCTGCCAGGTAACAGGAAAAGAGGAAGGCCTAAGATAAGGTTTATGGATGTGGTGAGAGAGGACATGCAGGTGGTTGGTGTGACAGAGCAAGATGCAGAGGACAGGAAGAAATGGAAACAGATGATCCAGTGTGGCGACCCCTAACGGGAACAGCCGAAAGAAGAAGAAGAAGATGTATATATAATATTCACACACACACACACACACACACACACACACACACACACACACACACACACACACACACACACACACACACACACACTGATGTACTGTAGTGGAGTGGGTGGAGAAGAGTGTCAGAAGTGATTTGTGACAGACGAGTACCAGTAAGAGTGACATAGATAGTATATCTTTACCTATCTAGCCATATAACATTTTTATTTATTTTTATTTATTTATTGCTTTTGTTAATCAGAGTAGTCCAACTGGGTGGTGGTAGCCCTTTTTCAGTGGAGGCCCATGCAGAAAAGTTCCAGTTAGAAATTACACAGGATCATACAATAAAGAAAACTGTAAAGCTTAAAGTTACTGTATGGACAGACAATAACTAAACAACATCTATATTTGAGAAAATCTGCAATCAGTACATGAAACCTACAATATTTTTATAGTTTTATTGCTGACATTGGTGAGCAGATCTTCTTGTCTTGTCAGTGATGTGTTGCTAAATGGTCTGCACTTAATTACACAACAGCTGTTTCATCAGCTCATCAGTAAAAATGAGGCAGGCCACTTTTCACTACAGAAGCAGAACTGTGTGTTTTGTAAGTGACAGTGTTTAGGGTCACATGAAGGATATCACATCACATAAAGCTTTGATGCTCTACTCCTATGTCAAATGATTATGAAACATTGTATAAAACAAATAGTTACTTAGTTACTTAGTATAGCACAGGAATGAAAGGCACTAGCTGTCATGGGCAAACAGAATCTGCTGTTTATTCCCTGTAGTTTCTTTTAAATTTATAGTGGCCATTAATGGCTTGCCTTTGTCTTATAATATCTGTAATTCATTCTTACTGCTCATGTTTTCCACTGCATGTGCTCATAACATGACTTCCATTACATTTATTGATTGCTTGCATGCTGCTAATAGAATATATCGCACTATGTTTCCTCTCCTTAACAACATGCTCTGTGTGACCTGAAGCTGTACAGCTGACTTTGCACTATACCAACACACTTATTGTGTGTTTTGTTTATAAAATGCTGCTAAACTGGCAAAAATATTAATGTCTTACCTTGCAAATAACTGTTCAGCAGACTGACTGCATTGCTTTACTAGGATACAGATTCACATTGTATAAGAGAGTTGTGTTGCTACAGTTTATTTCACTTCCTTGTTGACGTTTTTGCTGCAAATACAAATTATGCTTTTGTTTTCTTAAGATTGTTATGCTTTAACTAGTTAATTTTACTTCCTTTTTACAACTGTATTTTATTGTTTCTTCATTTTGTTCTGTTCTCCATTGTTTTATTGCATTAAGTTGTAACATGTGTGCCTGCTGTATTAATTCTATTAGATTTATGGTATCATTTTTCCCTTACCTTTCTCTCAATTTATGACTCACTTTGTTATTGCAGTATGTCTTCAAATTATTTGTTCCAGGAAATATATGATTTTGCTTTGCTTAGCCATGAATTTTTTGTCTTCATTATTTTGTTATTAGCAATATGTTTTACACAGGAGATCCAGCACATGATTTATACCTGTACTGCTCAATAAATCATGACCTTTCTTCAAAGCATTTTGTCTAGCGTTCCTCCACTGTTCTTCGCTGATAGTTTAACTCTGTTCTGTAGTTGTCCCTGTGGGTCATGGAATAACATAAAAAATCATCTTTGTTATCTGCCAATGCTTATATACCTTTTGGTGAATTAACGGTTTATAGATAATACCATGAAAAGAAAATAAACTCTTTGTCAAAGATATCCCAGCTTGCTATACTAGAATCCCATAGCCGCCCAGAAGGAAATAACATTACATAAGGCAGGAAATTATCTTTAATATACACTCACTTGGCAAATGGTTCATGTAAAAGGCAGTTAATAATGCTGGAACATCAGAATAACATTGCACTTACTGTTGGTTATCAGTGGAAATGTGTGTACTTTAAATAAATGAATTAGTCCAGTTCAGCCTTTATCGAGAACTGCTGGTGTACATGCAGTTCTCACAGCCATCTGATACAGTGAAGCTGTGGGACACATGCATGCATTCCTCTCTTATTTAGTTTCCCCAGTATTATGCATTTATTTATTTATTTTTTTTTAACTGAGCGCATGAATTATTCCGTGGACCCATTTCCCCTCTGACCAACGTTCATGGCAGTCAGACATAAAATAGTACAGATTACACTCAGAGAAATAATATAAGGTCATTTCCTTACACTAAGACTTAAGTCAGGAGTCATTTGCTATTTTTTTAGAATAAGTGTTAAGACAACAACCGATCTGACAATTTGAAATAAAGTAATGGTACAAAATAGCTATACAATAAACTAATAAAAGGAAATGGTTTAGTTATGCTTCTTGCCTTTTTTTCAGGCTAACAAGAAGTATTCTTTTTTATTTTACTCATTTGTTGACCAGATAAAGTGACTGGAAACAGGTAATCCTTTTCAGTGATGACCCGGGAGCACTTTCGGATCCAGTGACTTGTTCAGTCATGCAGGTGACAGATGGAAGGTAGAAGGACTCAGTCTTGTGCCCTGGACTTTGTGAAGCAGGTTTTGATACCTCACTGCCGTAATCCTCTACACAAACCTGAAAAGTAGCATTCATACTGATGGGGATATTTGGTCAGGGTACCAAGGAAACTCTGTACTATTTATTTTCTGGACACAGAGGGCACTGGTAAAGGTAATACTCTGAGATTGATGACTATGATTGCAGTTGATGTCTAGCTGATGTTGAACTGTGTGTTGAATTTGCTGAGACACCAGATGAGATGGTTCATGTATAAGAGGTTCACTCGGGAGGCTGGAATTATTTATACCTGTAGAGGATCATGACAGATGACCCTGAAGTGGAGACGCTGTGGGAAATTAACAAACAGAAACTGAACGTAAAGCAGTTGACTTCCTCCAAGATGGGGAATTTAATGGCAGCTCTGAGTGTGGTATAGAAATCAGTTAAGGTGCTTTCTGAAGAGGGTGCTGAGAGCAAAATGCTGAAAATTTCTTATGTTGATCCAGAGAAGTGCAGAAAGTGTGCAACTGAGAAAACCCTTGCTGACATTTTAAAATGCAGATTATACCATTCCTGATAGGCATTTATTTGGGACAAATGTCTTAAAGCCATTAAACATTCCAGCAGTCAGACAAGGAAGCTCATACATTCAGGAAATGAACCACTTTGTGGTGTTTGTTTTGATACTGACTGTGCACTGTCTGTGGTCAATTAATAATTTCATAGCTGGGAAAATATAGTGCCTTGGTATGAATACAGGATACAGACATTTAGTTCTGCAGTGAACAGAATCATCTTACAGTTTTGTTTTATTGAAGAGGATGAACATATGATAAAACTATTTCTGGCTCCTATATGTATGAAGGTGAAATTCGTAATGAAATGAGATACACTGATGGATTTTGGTCTGCGGTTGGTGTGTTATGATAGTGGACATAAAAACTGAGATAGGGCTGTTGGTTCATTTACCCAGTATAATAATAATAAATGGCCACAGGGAGCTATGTTTTACAGAGTTCAGCCAAGAGGATACTATATTGTGGAATAACTGATGACCTTGTTAAAGACTGTCCCAAAAGGAGATGTGAATTATTTGGCAAGAGGTATTGCACAAAATATTGTGTTGCTGAGTGCATTAAATGCAAGAAGAATGGACACGTTTTTGTGGACAGTAACGTGTAAACAATGTTTTATAGTGAATGTTACATTTGTGTAAGGGGCTTTGATTTTTCTATTTTTTTTTTGGAGGGGGTGAAAGTCGTTATAGAAGGAATGAAAGAAGCAATGGAATTTTGAAGTAACTGCTGAAGAGATTAAACGTGTAAGAAAGTGGAATTTGGGATGAAAATAGATTATTTTATCTGTTCTACTGATGTCAAAATGGCACAGATTAGGGCATCCGAGCCTAGTTCTGCCGCTGACAGTGATATGTGTATAACAGAGCAAACTGCAGCAGACTGCAGTGCATAACTTGTACTTATTTACTTATTTATTTGTTTCTGTATTTATCTTTTAATAATTGCATTAGTCCAACTAGGCTAGTGGCCTGTTTGCAGGGGAGACCTGAGCTGGTATTTATACCAATGAATGTAAAAAAACAATGTCAGTTCTGCTGATGTGATGAATTGGGGGGGGGTGATAATACAAATAGTGAAGTAGCTGTGTAAAATGACTCTATTGTCTTTGAGATGAAATCTGGCAAATTGTAGGTGAACTCAACAATGTTGGGACAGTTTTAGTGTCTATAACAGGTGGATTGATGCAAGGAAAAAATCAGAAATAAGAAACAATAAAGTAAATTCTTAATGTAAATTGTTAGCATTTAATGTCAGTGATTTGAAAATAAACCAGGTTCGGCGATAGACAGTGTTGTACTGGCTTAAAACTAGGGAGATTGATGTGTGCACAAAATAAATTATGTGTCTGAGTTTGAAATCGAAAAAATGAGGGCTTATGGGTTGGAACAGGGTTGCAATTTTGTTAAAATCATAATTAATGGCTCAGATATGTACATTTATTATCAAGGAGGTAGGAAATTATTTCTGGAAAAAAAGAAAGAATTTCATGATAGATTTCTTTATGTATATGCTCCTACCACTATTAAAAGGACACTAGACTTTTTTGAGAAGTGTGAACAAAATTTATAGTGAATATTAATTTGTGAAAGAGGCTTTGGTTTTTCTCTTTTTTTCTGGGTGGTGGCAGGAGGGTAGCTGTAGAAGGAAAAAAGAAGACATAGAAATACTGAAGGAACTTCTGAAGACAGCAGGTTTGTCAGTAGCTGAACAGACACATAAATGGGCAGAATTTGAGTTGAAATTATTTTAGATGTTCTATAGATACCAACGTGGAGCAGATATGGACATATGAATCCAGATTTTCAGATTATAAGGCACTGTTACAAAACATGGCTAATGAATATTCAAAAGGAAAAGTAAACAACAGTTTTATTACAGAAGAGGTATTTTTTATGGGTAAGAGATTTTGTTTAGGGATATATACGAAAGCTTTCAATAGTCATCTGAGCATAGTCCATAGATAGGTACTAGGTAATCTGGTAACTATGATACAATCAGTATGTATGTCATTACAAGCCTAGCCAAAAAAAAAAAAAACATTTTCAAAAGTTCCCTCCAGCTTCATGGAAGGCAAGTCAAGATAGATGGGAGGGGGGGGGGGGGTTAGAGGCTGCCGATCCAATTTTCTAGATTACCTTCAAGGTGGAAAGGGTGCTGCTCTGTTTGACATGTAGTGAAAGTTTGTTCTAAAGGCATGGGATACATTGGGATATGACTCTGTCATGCCAATTTGTCTTATAAATCTATCATTGAAGATGTGGTTCCTTATAACCTGGTATTTCAAGCACCATACCTCTTGTAAGGGAATAGGAGGTCAAGCACCATACCTCTTGTAAAGGAATAGCAGGTCAAAGAGAGTTGGATCTTTCATGCCTCAAAAGGCTAGACACAAATTTCAACAGAGAAGTCTGTAAGAGACTGAATACAGAGAAAGGGCTGCCAATCTCTCCTGATAACTAAGATTTCTGAGGCCAATGATCTGTGTTATGAAATCTCTGAGGTCTCGTAAGCTGAGTGATATGGTGGAACAGATATGTGCCAAAAGATGCATTATATACAGGAAGTCAGTAATCCACTAACTCCAAATTGGATGAGTCAAACATTCAACAATACACCCACTAAAATTGTGGGTGGCAGTAGTAAAATCATCTTTTGTGGGAAGAAAACACCTCTCTGCAACTTTACTACTAACACCATGGTTACAGAATTGTGGAAAAAAACTGAAACAAAGGAGAGAAAATATTTGCCACTACTGTGATCTCAAAGTAAAGGTGATAATTCAAAAATAGTCAGGATTTTGTGAATCTAGGAGCTGATATTGTAAAGACTATACTGTAACAGATACCATTTCAAACTTTCCATCCATGTTAAGCAGAGTTCTTATCTAACCCAGTTCAAGCATAACCTGGACCAGTGGATGGGGAACTGGAAATTTACTTCTGGTCTTGCACCCATGTCTCTATTAGATACATGCAGCCTGTAAATGCTTGACCACCAATCCAAATGTCTGTAGTGAATCGAAACAAAATCTAAGGCATCCTTTGAAATCTTGAAAAATAAGTATTTTTATTCACTGTACTGCACTTTTAAACTGTGTATTCCAGAATTACCCCCTACTTTTAACTGTTTTTAGCTGTTTTAACTGTTTTGCTTTTTCACTGTTTCAACTATTTGCTGTTTGATACTGTTTTTTCCTACACCTTGTATTTTCTAGTACTTGTGTATTTTGTTGCATAGGCTAGATTCCGATTTGCTGAATCTAGACTGTTTGGCATTATCTGAGTACTAAAACCAGCCATCTTACGTTAAGAGTGCTCCCTGCACCCTTGCGTCAGAAGAGTGTAGCAAAGGACCCATCTGAGTTGGCAATTGTTGGAATAAGGCTCAGTATTGAGTATTTTCATTGGCTAGTCAAGGACCCATCTGAGTTGGGGATCATTAGAATAAGGCTCAGTATTGAGCATTTCCATTGGCCAGCTTGTTTGAAAATTTGCTTAACTTGTTTTAAAAATGTGTTCTCACAATTGCTACATAAGCCCTGCATTTGTGTGGGTTTGTGCCTGTTTTAACACAGCTCCACCGAGTTTGGCAACCAGCCACTGCTCTACTATCTTCATCTGAGCAATCCGAGGCATCCGTTTGCATGCAGCGCACCTTTGCACAGCACCATGCAGTGGAGGTATAACCACTGGCAGTTATAGACACAAAAGCTAAAGTAGATTTATTTTCCATTAAAAGTTGCCCATGCTTCATCTGAGGAGTCCTTTAAATTGCACTTAGCTGCTCAGACAGCACCTCAGCTGGGCTTTCTACAGCATTTGCCACTTTAACTGAAATCTTTTCATCCCTAATAGTCTTGTACCCTTTGAGAGCCCCAGTAGTGTAAACCCAGCATTAAGTCCCCATTAAACCACATCCTTCCGCATTAAAGTAAGCAAATTTACACCTAGTATTATGGGTGGTCAGATCTCCTCCATTTCTACAGCCAGCCTGACTGGCATGGATATCCTGAGGCAGTGTAGCAATTGCCTCATGTACACTGACAGCCCACTACTCCTAAACCATTAAAGCTCAATTTGTGAGAGATGCATATACACTAAGAACTTGGAATTTGGAATCCTTGCTCTTTCATTCACAGAACTGTGACACTGAATAGGCTGTCAGCCCACATACTGCACCTCCTGCACAAACCATTCTCTCAACACATAAACCGTTATACATGGAGGTGCTCACCAGAAATTTAGCTGAACACCAGAGACCTACTAAACACAAGCATGTTACACCTACAACACTCAATGCACATTAAATCACAATCACAAGTGTCTCACCAAACAACCCTTAAGGCAGGCAGATCTAAACTAAATTTTTTGGTCATAGGTCAGTCTATAGTGAGACACACAGATGTCCCACTCATCAGGCTGGACAATGAGAAGGTTACAATTAGCTGTTTGTCGGGTGCCAGGATTTGCCAGATCACACACACACTCAAGCCTCTCCACAACAAGTACTGTTATGATTCCATCATAGGATCATAGTATCATAGGATCATAGGAGTTTACTAGCCTATCGACCCGGAGGTCATTTCAAGCCTAGAAGATTCATCCCAATGTAATACCATAGATATGCTAGTCAATAACCAGGACTGCATTTAGTAATGACTGCCCATGTCCAGGATAGTGGTGTGTGCTATCCCTGGTAAGAATTTACAGTGCTCCATCCACTCATCCAGGTTCCTCTTGAACAGTATCATAGAGGTGCTACACTCCACATGAATTGGCAGCCTATTCTGAAGACACAGCAGTCACTGGAAGACAAATCTGGCCCTCCAGCATGTCCTAAAGTCACAGGCCATATTTAGGTCCCTGGAATGGCTCTAGTCAGATTTAATTTATGGATATGCAGCAAGTTCATTAGGTTTGGGTCTGAGATTGCTCTGTAAGCCAGGCATAAGTCTCCACTAAGAAGTCTATATGATACAGAGTATAGTGACAGGGACTTTTGTTGGTCTGTATACGGCATGTGGCATCCCTTGATCATCTCTGTTAGGAACTTCTGCGGTCTCTCCAATTGCTAGAGATGATTTGTACAGGACGTGCCAAACTGAGCATTATACTCAATTATGTGCCAGATGAGTGCCGAGTACAGTGGGATTATAACCTCCTTTGCTCTTGAGGTGATTCCTTTACTAATCAAGTGTGCTGCGTAGAAAGCCTTCCTCACTACAGTAGACACATGCTGGTCAAAGTTAAGGTCGCAGTCTGCTTTGTGATCCCATATCCCATACCACTTTGTGGATACTTAAAGTGTTGTTGATTTGATTTTGCTGAAGGGAATGCTGATGCATTTCTTTGCATTCCATTTGAGACTGTTACTAAGACACCAGTCGTTGATCTGTGTAAGGCCCTCCTGGAGTATACTGACATCATCTGAGGATTCAATAATTGTATGCAGTTTGCAGTTATCCGCAAACTTGGTCAGCCACAATCCCTTAGTTTTGTCCTGAACTTCAGAGAAGTATATACTAAACAGGCCCAGCATTGACCCCTGTGGCACTCCACTGGTGGCAGGTCTGCTGGTTGCTGTGGAGTCACCGACTTTGATAGTGTGTGTCCGCTCTGTGAATCAGTAGCCAACCAGTCTTACAACAAAGGAGTTTACATTCAGTTTGCTAAGTTTATCGGTAATGCCTGAGTGTGGGATTGTGCTGAAAGCCTTTGCCAAGTAGAGGGATGCTGTGTGGACAGATTTGCCCTCATCAATGGCCCTGGTCACATTTTCAAAGAAATTCACCAGATTTAACAGGCAAGATCTGCCCTTGACAAAGCCGATTTGGGTTGGATCCAGGGTTTGGAGGTCACCTATGTCTTTATTTATTTATTTGGTTTATTTATTTGTTTTATTTATTTATTTATTTATTTATTTATTTATTTGTTTGTTTTTGTAGGATATGCACAATATTTTTAAACATCTATATTGAATTATCACTAGTGACATGGGCAAATGTATACAAAAGTAATCAAACGGTATTAAATTAACATTAACAGACATTACACTTCACATATATTGCTATGTGTCATATAACCTAAACAATATTACATAAATTATTCAATTCCTACCCCTTTTTCTAATTATAAGGTCCGTACTATTTGAGAGTACATACACTACTTGAGACTAGAACTCTTCAACAAGAACAAGGTGAGAAATGCTTGTTTATTTTTGATTACTGAGGCTTGGCTATATGACAAGATAAATGAAAATGCAGTAAATGCTGTTTCATGCAGACAGAAACCATACAGTGCGTGGAAAGGCCAGAAGAGGTGGAGTCTGCATCTATGTTAACAAACGTTGGAGCAGTAACTGTGAAATCATACTGTCACACTGCTGTGAGAACTTAGAGTTCCTGCCCATTAAATGTAGACCATTTTACTTACCCAGCGAGCTGAATGGGATCAGTGTAACAGGGGTATATATCCCACCTAGTGCTAATACTAGTGAAACTATGCAATCACATGGCTGAGGTGCAGAGCAAATACCTCGACTTTGTACACATGGCTGCTGGTGAATTTAATAAAGTAGATTTAAAAGAAGTACTCCCACACTACCATCAGTTTGTGGACGTTCCTACAAGGGGTGATACTATCCTGGATAAGGTAAAGAAAGCCTATAAGGCAGAGCACCTTCCACAAATGGGAAACTCTGACCATTACACCATCTTGCTATCACCAACCTGCAAACCTGCACTGGTGAGAGAGAAATCCATGAAGAAACAAATCAGGGTATGGCCCAAAGGGGCTATGAAGGCCCTCCAAGACTGCTTTGAAAGAACCAACTCAGATAGAGACAGCCACAGTGAATCAGCATCTGAACATTGATGACTACACTGAAGTAGTGATGGCATACCTTTCAAACTGTGTTGATGGGGTAACAAATACAAGAGTACCACTAATAGAGCTAACCAGAAGCCGTGGCTCACCCCTAAGGTATGTGAGCTTCTGAAGGAGAGAAACGCAGCTTACAGGTCTAAGTACAAAGCAGCCCTAAGTGTAGCAAGAGGTAGTCTGAGGAGGGGTATAAAGCAGGCTAAGAGGGAGTATGGAAGAATGGTACAGAGCCACATTGAAGACATGAAGGATGCAAGAAGACTATGACAAGACATACATGAGATCACTGACTACAAAATCAGGTCAGCACAGTGTGAGGACAGCATGAAATTCCTGGACAGTTTGAACATCTTCTTTGGTAGATTTGAAGGAAGAAACAAAAGGCTGGCACTAAAGCTACCCACTGATGAGAAGGATGCAGTACTCAGCCTCAGAACAGAGGAGGTAAGAAGAGAGCTAAGGAGAGTGAACCCCAGAAATGCTGCTGGCCCAGACTGGGCAAAGTGTTAAAAGGCTGTGCTGATCAACTGTGCACAGTGCTCAAGGAAATATTTAACAACTCTCTTGCCATGGCAAAATTGCCCTCATGGTACAAGGAAACTAACATCATCCCACTACCTAAAAAAACTACTACCTCCAGCCCAAACGATTACAGACCAGTTGCTCTGACATCCATTGTTATGCAATGTTTTGAGTGGGTGAGCAAAAAGCATCTTTCATTATACCTGCCTCCTGATTCTGACCCTCTGCAATTTGCGTACAGAGTTAACCGATCCACAGCTGATGCCATATCAGTTGCACTACACATCTACCTTGAACATGTGGAGGATAAACATAACTATGTGAGGATGCTGTTCATAGACTTCAACTCTGCCTTTAATATAGGGGTACCAATGCAGCTGATGGAAAAACTGGCACATTTAGGAATCAGGAAACATCTCTGTAACTGGATCCTGGACTTCCTGATTGAGAGACCACAGAGGGTGTGTTCAGGAAAGAACACATCAAAGTCCATCACAGTTAACACCAGAGTTCCACAGGGATGTGTTCTCAGCCCACTGTTATTTACCATCCTGACCCATGAGTGCTATACTAAGCACAAGTCCAACCATATCATCAAGTTTGCTGATGACACCACAGTCATGGGGCTCATCACAAAGGAGGATGAAAGGGCGTACAGAGAGGAAGTGGCATCTCTGATCAATTGGTGCAAGGGGAATGACCTTGACCTGAATGTAAGCAAGACCAAAGAGATTATTATCGACTTCAAGAAAAGGAGAACAAACCATCCAGTGCTCATGATCAATGCTGAGAATGTGGAGATGGTCAAGAGTACAAAACTCCTGAGTGTACATATATCAGAGTATCTCTCATGGTCAGGAAACACCAGCCAGCTGGTCAAGAAAGTGCACCAATGCCTCCACTTTTTTTCAGAAGGCTGAAGAAAGTCAGGCTCCTCATATCCTCTCCACCTTCTATAGAGGTGCAAATTAGAGCATCCTCACCTGCAACTTCACGGTGTGGTTTGGAAGCTGCAAAGTGGAGAGTGGTGAGAGTCGCAGTGAAGGTAACTGGTTCCAGTCTTCCATCAATACATCAACTTTATTCTGCAAGAAGCATCTGAAGGGCAACCAAAATAATACAGGACATCACGCATCCTGCGCATGGACTGTTTAAGCATCTGGCATCAGGCAGGACATATCGCAGCATCTGTTGCAGGACTACAAGATTCAAAAACAGTTCCTGTCTTACAGAGATAGCACTTCTGAACATGGACACTAGTCCCAGTGGTCTGGACACATAATAAATTAGCTTTTATTTGTGTAGTATATACTTATATAAATTTCAGGTAAGTGCAAAATGTATTTATTATATCCATAGTCAGTATTACTTAACCCACCAAATGCAATATTAGACAATTAACTTAGGCATTGTTCAATCTGTAGTAGATTTTGTATTTCTTTAAATGGGGTAGTTAATTTACCTTAGAGGAGGGCATTCTTTTCATATTTGAGTGTCGGTAAATGTCTCGTTTCTTTCTTACATGTATTGAGAGTGATATTGTATTTGTTAGTATGTTTATTTCTCTGCTTGTATGTGTTGTGTTTTATATTTCCTTTGTAATCTCAAGATTTGAGCTGATGCATAGACTTTCATTTAGGCTACATGTTCTAAATGACAATAAAGTTTACTTTGACTTTGAAATGATATGTTCCATAGCCTTACAGAAGAGGCTGGTCAGGCTATGGGTCTGTAATTTCCCGGGTCTGTTGCTAGGCCACCTTTGTGGAGGAGAATAACTGTTGCTGTTCTCCATTCCACAGGAACAAAGCCTGTGGTTAGGCTGTGATTGAAAAGGGTATGTAATAATGATGCTAGATCATGTTTTAACCTGTTTAGGAGACAGTCCGAGATGCCATCTGGTTGCATAGAAGCTGTGTTTTTTGCCTTGGACAAGGCTTTATTTACCTGTTCTTCAGATATGTAGGGTGGGGGGGGGGGTGTGATAAGTTTGGAAGGGATAAGAGAGTGAAATTTTCACCAAACCTATCTACTAGTAGATTTGCTATCACTGTGGCATCAGTGTGTGTGATACCATCAGTCACTTGCTCTGCACATGCTTGGGTCATACGTTTTAGGCTACGGGGTCTATATTATATAGACGGAACTTCAAAATCTCGAACGCTCATATGAGCAGAAATGCAGGATCTCAAAATCACTATTGTTGGGGGCTGCACCCCCCACACCCCCCACTAAATATATATTCCAACTCCAAGATCACACTACAGTGAGGAAAGGGCAAATTTTCCAGTCTTCACTGTACCCCAATCTTACAATAGTGATTGTGAAGAACAGCATTTTCGTCTTCTGAGCCGTTCAAGATTTTGATTTTTTTGTCAATCTAATAGGGACCCCAGGCTATGTACATAGCTGTAAAAGGCCTTATGTTTATCCTTGGCTTTGCTTGCTAGGTTTTTCCTCAAAGGAGCCATTAGAGGATTTGATATGCTGGCTTATTTGCCTGTTAAGACTGAGGAGGGTGCGTTTCCATTGTTGATGCCTCACCTTTGTTTTCTTGGACAGCAACTTTTTCATTTATTGTAAAGTTTGTTGATGCTGGATGTCCACCATGGTGGCTTGTTTTTACCCGGGGCTCTGGCTTTGATTCTTTCTGGTACATTCTGAGTCTGTAGACTTATGCAAGTGATTGTACCGGGCTTTACTGTAAGCTTTGGTGTAGTTACCACTTCCAGCGGGAGTTGGGATTTAGAATGCATTTATACCTTCACCTAGGGGAGTATAGTTTGCCTTGGTGAAGCTTTCTAGTCTGATTTCAACTTTTGCGAGTTTTGGTGTTAGTGCCTGCTCGAACTTGACTGATTTGTTGTCAGATTTAACTAATGATGGCACGATAGTTGCAGCACTGCATCTGTTTGACATGTTAGTGAAGCCCAGATCTTGTATGTTTGTTCCTTTTGTTGGGATATGAAGAATGCGTTCCAGGGCATTTCAGTTAACAAAGTCAAGGAACTTTTGCTGTAGTGAGTTAGGGCTAGCATAGATTTTCTAGTTAATGGTGGGATAATTGAAATCCCCATAACCAGAGTGTTCTGGAATATTTGGATTAAACCCAGTTTGTTCAAGTAGGCTTCATGCATGTCATGACCCAAGGAGGAGGATCTATAACTGGCTATGACTTGAGAGGGGGTCTTACCCACAGTAACCTGTACTTGGAGTACCTCCATGGAATTGCCCAGTCTAACTAGAAGGCAGGTGAATTTATCTCTAATATAGATAGAAACATCGCCTCCTTTGCTTCTCATGCATTTGTTTTGTGGTCTGAAGGTGTGGAAGGCATTCTAGCCTTGCAAGGGCAGGGTACTGTCTGAAGCCTTGAACCAGGTTTCTGTGACTGCACAGACATCTACATCTTCCAGTGATAGAAGTGCTTCCAGAGTGTTCAGTTTTTGTTTTAGGCTCTGAGCATTTAGCAACATGACCCTTATTTTGTTATGATTGGCAAATCTCATGTTGGTAAGTTTGTTTTCAAGACTGTGCCTAAACAAGGCACTACGGGGGAGGAAAGAGCCTTTGCCAGCAGCAAAAAGTATAATGCAAACCATCTGTGGCAAAGCAGCAAGGTTATTGACCATGGCTTCACAGGCTGACAGAAACTAGATCCCCCTTGAATAACACCAAAAACTAAGCCAATTATTGAAATCAGTCATTTTTTGTTTATACTGTGGCATCATTCTAGGTGAGGGTGGCATGCTGCTCAAGGCTAGGGACATACCTGCCTGGTACACATACTCAGAGAGCTCAACTATGTCTCTCTTCATATAGTCCATTGAGATATGTCTCAGGTCATTACTACAACATGAACTATGACAGAGTCATAATGGCCTTAACCTGAAAATGAACTCCCTGGAGGCGATTCTTACACTGGAAGATGCCGATGTCTGTGCGGTCACGGAAACTTGATTCAGGGCTACAGAGAGCACCCCTGCCCTACCAGGCTATACATCATTCCACACATTCTGCCCCCAAAATGAGGTAGGGAAGACTAAGCATGGTGGAGTCTCTATCTTCAATAAAGTCAGGCACACTTCCAGACTGGTTTGTCGGCATGATGTACTGGAACTACACCAAGTACAACTGACAGTTGGCAAGACACCCACTCAGACTCAGAACACCCAGTCCTCTCACCTGGATCTACTTGATTCCATCAAGGTACCCCTAACACCCTGATCCTTGGTGACTTCAACTACCCCACCATTGACTGGGTGAACTATTCTTGCACTAATGCACTCTCTCAACGATTTCTTGACTTCATCAATTCTAATGCACTAGACCAGCTCATCTCATCCCCCACAGGGGAGATAACATTCTGGACTTGGTTCTCACCAACATGGGTGACCACTGCACCACTCCCATTGTATGTTCTTTGCTGGCGAGATCAGATCTTTGGATTCTCTCATTCGAAGTTTCTATCCCCCCCAACCATAATCATGCTAAAAACTTCTCAAAAGCTGACTACAGCCTTGTAAGGGAAGGTATATATATCTTCACACCACTGCTCCCTTCAGAGAATGCAGACAGCTATGCTGAACAGTACGCCAATGCAGTATACAAGCACCTGTACAACTGCATGGACTCAGCCATACCCAACAGAACTAAAACCTGCTCCTCAAGGAAACATATACCTGATTGTTGGACATCATCTATCAACAGGATTTACAAGAAAAGGAAGAAACTGATGACCAGGGGTAAAAGGGAACAAATTCCATATTGGAAAAACTCCCTCCTTAACCTCAACAAGCATTAGATCACTAGTGAAAACTTCCAAGGCCAATTAAAATTGAAACTAGCCTCCAAACAAAGGGAAACCATAAAGTATTTTCAATCACATCAGGAACCTCTATGGCAAAGCCAAGGTTTGTTCTGAATTAGTACTTAACAGCATCACTTACTCTGATCCTGTTGATTTAGCCAACTTGCTAGCAGATAGGTTCAGTGCAAACTTCATATGTTCATAGGTTCATAGGTAGGTACTAGGCTATTGGCCCTAGGGCATATACAAGCCTAGCCAAAAATGTACCCTGGCTTTCGCCACCCAAGAAAATTATTTTCCTGTGCCCCTGTCAAGCAGAACCACAGAAGTGATCCCCAGGGTGAATTTCCTATTACCCATCCAGTCATCAAGACTTTTCTTGAAGAGTGCTAATGTGGAGCTCTGTTTGACATAGATAGGTAGTCATCCTCCATGTCCCCCCCAAGGCCCTTTCGACATTCCCAATACTTGTCCCACACCTCACCTCTCCATAGATCAAGTGTTACAGGCCTTATCCAATGCAAAGAAGGCAGCTTCCATGGGACCTGACAGTATCCCAGGATGTATTCTCCACCATCTCCAGCAAGAACTGGCTTCACCATTGAGCGCCCTATACAACTACAGCCTAAGTACAGGCTTCATTCCATTTCAGTGGAGAACTGCCATTGTTATCCCTTTGCACAATGGTGGTGCCACAACTGACCCTGGAAACTATCACCCCATTAGCTTGACAAGTCTGATCTGTAAAGCCATAGAGCATATTATTATGGATCTCATAAACAAGGACATAGGCAATCTCCAAGCACTTGACCCCACCCAGTTGGGATTCGTCAAGGGCAGTTCTTGCCTGTTGAACCTGGTTGACTTCTTTGAGATTGTCACCAAGGCCCTGGATGAGGGAAAGTTAATGCATACAGCTTACCTTGATTTGGCCAACGCCACTCAGGCATTATCAAAAAGCTAACACAACTTTGAGTACATCACTATCTCATCAGGTGGGTAGCCAACTGGCTCACTGACAAAACTCTCAAAGTCAAAATAGGCACCTCCACCTCCAATAGCAGATCTGTCACTCATGGAATTCCCCCAGGATCTGTCCTAGGACCCCCTACTGTTTGGCATCTATTTCTCTGAGGTCCAGGCAAAGACAAAAGGCATTCATATTTCATATACTATAAAATCCAATTCATTTTATACAAAAATGTTTTTATTACAATTGGATTTTATAGTATATAAAATATGAATGTTTTTAAGTAATTTGTAGGGCAAACCATATGACTTGTGCTGGAATGAGATCAGGAGATCAATCATATGATGAATTTTAAAGTATAACAGTTGAATGTTTTCTGCTACATGTGTTTTTCTGAAGAAGTTTGGTACTGGACGAAACAAAAGCGCTCATATTATCAATAAACGTGGGTTGTGTGCCATGCTGGTCTGAGTCTACTTCTTTGTGGAATTTTCAGTGGTTTGTTCTTTTAAATTTATACTTCAACCCCAAGCTACATCTTAGCAATTTGGCATTTTGCTGACTGGATCTGTTTAATCATGGTAGAGGGTTGTGATCTGTCATTACAGTGAATTTTCTTCCATACAGATAAGGTTGGAGTTTCTGCAGTGCCCACACTATGGCTAGACATTTGTTTTTTTACAGCTGCATAGCATTCATCTCTAGGTTGGAGACTATGCCTGAGATAGACCACTGGGTGCTCTTCCCCCTCTGAAGAAATCTGGCTAAGTACAGCCCCCACCCCATGGTTCAAAGCATCCACTTACACAACAAATTATTTGCTGTAATCTAGACTGGCTAACACAGGAGGTCCTCCCAAAGCATCTTTAAACTTCTGGAATGCCTGCTCACATGCTGGGGTCCACACTACCTTATCTGGCCTGTTCTTTCTTGTTAGATCTGTGAAGGGAGCAGCTATGGTACTATAACTGGGGACAAACTTTCTGTAGTACCCTGCTGTCCCTAAATATGCCCTCAACTGCTTTATAGTAACAGGAGCAGGCCATGCCTGAATGGCTTCCACTTTGGTAGGTTCTGGCCTTATCTTACCACTCCCCACTCTATGTTCTAGGTAGGAGACCTCCGCCATACCCACCTGACATTTGCTCAGCTTAATGGTCAACCCTGCCCTCTGTAGTCTGCCCAGCATCTCCCTGACATGCTGACGGTACTCTGGGCAGGAATGGCTGTAGATGACAATATCATCTAGGTAAGCAAGGGCAAACCCTCCTGCTCCTGCTATGATATAATCTACCAGCCTCTGGAAAGTCGCTGGGGCATTCTTCATCCCAAAGGGCATCTTTGTGAACTCATATAAGCCAAAATGAGTCACAAATGCTGACTTCTCTCTAGCACTGGGAGTCAAGGGCAACTGTCAGTAACCCTTGGTAAGATCAATGGTTGTAAGATATGTAGCCCCACCCAGCTGCTCAAGGGTCTAATCTGTTCTAGGCATGGGGTAAGCATCCGACTCTGTGTGAGTATTTAATTTCCTGTAATCCGCACAGAACCTGGTGCTGCCATCCTTCTTTGGCACCAACAGCACTGGGGAGGCCCAGGGACTGTTGGACTCTGGAATCACCCCTAGTTCCAACATCTCCTGTACCTCTTCCGTCAGAGTCTGTTTGACTCTCTCAAGCACCCTATAAGGGAACTGCCTAATAGGCCTTTGGGGTCCTGTATCCACCTGGTGCTGCCCCAGGTGGATGCACCCTGATTTCCCAGTGAACATGTCCCCAAATTCCTGCAACACTGCTTGGATTTCCTGAACCTGGGTAGGAGATAGCTGCTGGGAAATTGCTACCCCTTCCACTGAGGTGTCAACCCGAGCCTCACTGAGGAGATCAATCCCCAGATCTCCATCAGACTCCTCCTGCAATCCACTGCAAATGCTCAGCACAAGGCCCTCCCTGTCATGGTAAGGTTTCATCATGTTAACATGGTGCAATTTGTGCCCCTGCCATCTGTCTAGCAGTTCCACCATGTAGTTAACATCACTTACCTTTCTTGCCACCTTGTAGGGTCCTGCCCAAGCTGCTTTCAGCTTGTTTTGTCTGACAGGAATGAGAGCCATTACCTGCTTCCCCACAGCATACTCTCTAGCTCGAGCATTCCTGTCATACCACACCTTTTTCTGTTGTTGGGCTTCTGCCAGGTTCTCCTGGGCCAAGCCCATGAGTTCCCTGAGCCTTGTCCTGAGGTTTAGGACATATCCCACAACAGACTCCTTGTGAGACTCACACTCACCTTCCCACTCATCTCAAATCAAATCTAGAGGTCCCCTCACCCTATGCCCATACAGCAACTCAAAGGGTGAAAAAACTGTGGATTCCTGGGGAACCTCTCTGTAAGCAAACAAGAGATGGGGCAAATATCTGTCCCACTCCCTCTTAAACTGATCTCCAGATGCCTGTAGCATGGACTTGATTGTAGAGTTTAACCTCTCAACAGGACCATTAGTCTGGGGATGGTAGGGGGTGGTCTTCATGTGCTTCTCCCCACAGGACTTCCAGAGACAAGCCAGCAGGTCTGTCATGAAATCGGCACCTCTGTCAGACTATTTCTTTTGGGAAACCCACCCTGCTGAAAATCTCTAACAAAGCATTTGCCACCTTCTCTGTCTCAATGGAGGACAAAGCCACAGCCTCAGGGTATTGTGTAGCATAATCTACTACCACTAGGATATACTTTTTCCCTGTGGAACTTGGGGTACTCAGAGACCCCACAGTATCCATAGCTACCCTCTGAAATGGCTCCTCAATCACAAGCAAAGGCATCAAAGGAGCTCTCACCTTGTCTCCTGCCTTGCCTACCTTTTGGCACTGCTCACAGGTCCTGCAGTACCCTGTTACATCTCGGGAAATTCCAGGCCAATAGAAGTTCTGCATAATATGCCTTTTAGTCCATTTTATGCCCATATGATCAGCAAAAGGGAATATCATGGGCTATGGCTAGAAGCACCAGATGGTAGGGTCTGGGCACTACCAACTGCTGTACTCTCTCACCTTCTAGCCCTCCCTCAGGGGTCAACTCTCTGTAAAGTAACCCTTTGTCCCAGTATACAGATTCACCCTTTCCTTGAGAATCAGGTGCCTCCCTAGCTACCTGCCTCAGGCCTTGGAATGTAGGGTCTGAGAGCTGAGCCTGTCTCAACTCTCTCCTTGTAACCCTTTCCAGCTCCCCTTCCACAGGAAGTCTGTCATCCTCTGACAGGGGTGCCTGGGTACTACTACTCACCTCTAACATTGCAGTTACCCTGTCCAAGGGAACATCAGTACCCACAAACAGCTGTGGCTCACATTCATTCTCACTGCTACAAAGTAGCTCCCTTCCTGAAGTAACCACCTCACCAGTCCTGGCTGCAAGTATGCAATCTGTCTGGATCTCCCCCAGGCTACCAGACGTACATGCTTGTCTCCTAGCCTCACTGCATGTAACTGCATAAGTACATGGTACTGCCTCATTCAAATCCTTCCCTCTCAGGACAACTGCAAGATGGTAGTTCCATACCCCTGTTGTCTCAAGACAACCTACTATTGGCATTTTGTCTTTCCCACTTACTGGCTCCCCTCACCTTTGGTTCCCCACCTTGCCTCCATAGACACCTATATGCCACATGGCCCCACTGGTTCCATTCAAAACATTTAATCCCAGTTCCTGGACATGTACCTGGACTAGTGGCTTCCCCTGCTACTGGCAGATTCTGTTGGGACAGTCTGTACTGCCCACCATGGGTTCTTTTAGACCCATGAGCAGTATTGGGGGTCCCCTTTCTGTGCAGGGCTGCCCTGCTGGCCAGGTGTAGGTCTCCCTTCTTCCCCAACTCCTCTGAAGTATCACATTGTCTATCAGCTAACCAGATCCTCATGTCCTTAGGCAAAGTGCTAATGGATTGTTCCCTCACCAAAAGGTCTTCCAGCCCTTCAGAAGTGGTGACCTGACATCCATTCACCCAGCTATGAAAATAAGTGCTCAGTTCAGCAACATATTCACACACACTTTCATCTGCCTTGCGTCTATGCTCACAAAACTTTTTCCTATATGTTTCAGGTGTTAGCTTAAAACATTCTAAAAGACATTTTTTTACAGCAGTATAATCAAAACATGCAATGTCAAACATTTTATCCAATGCATTTACAACATTCCCATGGAGTAAGGGGGTCAGGAACCATACCCAGAGCCTTTGGTCAAAATTATACTGTTTGCATACCCTCTCAAACATATGAACAAAACTATAAAAATTATCCCCCTCTTTAAATTGCAGAAGAAATTTTCTGACCTGTTGTGCTTCTGGGGTCCAGTTACTCACTTCCCCATTACTTCCATGACTCTGGTGAAGAGTCAGCATTTCCTCTCATGCCTCCTCTGATGCTCTTTATCCTTGGCCTCTATCTCCAAACACCTGGCCTCCAACTCAAGTCTCTTTGGCTCCAGCTGGATTTTTAAGTCCACTGCAGAAAGGTTGAGCTGTCCATTCTCTGCGGATACTGTATCTCCACTGCCAGTCTGATTGTCCTTCGCAGAAAGGTTGAGCTGTCCATTCTCTGAGGATATTGTATCTCTACTGCCAGTCTGCTTGTCCTCCTGGATGCTGTTTTCTGATGCAGCTGTAACCAAGGCTGCAATCAGGTCTACCTTAGTCAGGTTTCCATGCTCCAGTCCCATAGTCTAGCACATCTACACCAGCTGGCTCCTTGTCAGCTTTCCATACTCCTCTGCTAACATGCTGCCTGCTCACCCTGACTAACTAAGCTAACAAAATAAAGAAAACAGTTGTGATCTGAATTCTGAGTATTCACTGCATGGCTGTTTTAGAGTACAAAACACCTTCAGAGATCACTGCACATAAGCTACAGAATTCAATCTACCCACACCACTACAAGCCAATTAGTATTTGCCAACTAATTAATATGTGATGTAGATATACACCGCCACCACAAATGTGAAATGGATCCCACCACTGCAAACCACAATGTGACACCCGTGTCCTGGCCTAGCAATCAAGGAGCCAAAATCCTCACCACTAACACCAGAGAGGGTGTCGCATATAAGAGGAAAGGATAACAAATACACACAGTAAAGTACAATTTCCCTTAAGTGCACACAGAGATCACAGTCAGTCTGGGGCTGGTTGCTCTCTTGCTGCCCAGGTCCCCAGTAAGACTCCCCACTGGAACAGCTATAGGGTCCAGATCTCAGCCTAGCTGACAAGCTAACCTCCAATACCCTCTCTGTCCAACCAGTGCTTCATGCCCCTGCCCAAGTAGCAGACACACACACACACACACACACACACACACACACACACACACACACACACACACACACACACACACACTTTGAGATAAGTATTTATACAACTTCACAGACACTCCTGGAAAAGGTTGACAGATTCTCCAGCTGTGTCACTTTACTCAGGCTATACAGTAGTAATTACTGCCACCACCAGTTAATAATTATCAGCTACCCAAAGGCCCTTAAAAGGGTGGCCAATTATTACTGTGCAATATTATTATCCAATTGGTAAGTGTGACTAACCAGTCTAAGGCTTATTAGAGTGGCTTTGTACAATAAACTCTATAAATATGCAATGTACTCTAGAGCTTAACTTGTCTCTACACAAATCAGCCACGGGTAAAAGGTTTTAAAATATTTAATAATAAATAATTAAAACACAACACAATACTACTACACCACAGTGCTATTCAGGAATTCAGAGATCACACAGAAACTTAAAATAAATCTGTAGTACATTTCTGACATAACAGAAAAACACTTAGTCTAACTGCTTTTAATTTCCTAGCTATTACTACAAGAAAATATACTTCTAAAATTGCTGTAGGTTAGATGTCCAAGATCAAAATGCTTAATAATTTCTGGTTCTCACTGTTTAAATTGAAACTGCAGTTCTGATAAAACATTACATCATTTATTTACACTTCCCGGAGTTCCCAGGCTTACACAGAAACTGCATTTACATTCTTTTACACTTAGAGCAATAAAGGACATTCCACATGTAAATTCTGGTCATTAACTTTAGCCTTAAAACAATAGGCAGGATGCTTACTCCAGACTCATCAACTCCAAATTCTAACTTCAAAGGACATACAAAACATAATTTTAATTTCAAAGGACATTTGAAATGCTTGGCTTAGTTTTCCTTAGAGCAGATGGCAATGTTGCCACATTGTTGAAACAGCATTTCTTTACATTTAAGACACAAGCCTGCATTTTACATTTATATTTACAAATGCCAGAATAATGTCTCCAATTCTATTTGACTAGGCTTGCAGCCTTCATCCTTCTCTACCAGTCTCCACGACTAGGCTAATGGCCTTGGAGCCTTTACAAGCCTAGCCCATAGGATTACCCTGGCATCATGTCAACCGACCTTAGTTCCCAGTCCCTCTGTTGAGTAGACCCACTGGGAACTAAGGTCCTATGAATGGTACTTGCTGCTGAGAGACCTGAGTGCATGCATGATCTGATGAATCCTGGCACTGGAAAGGCAACTGACCATGATTTTTTCCTTGTCCAACCTATTGAGTGAGACATCCATGTGTCTCACTATGGAGTCTCCAATGACACCTAAACTCAATCGGTTACGTACAAACCCATATGTCACCCAGTGGATAGCCAACTGGCTTACAGATAGGACCCATGAATTTAGAATTGGGTGAGTCCACCTCTACAAAGAGGCCAGTAACAAATGGAGTCCCTCAGGGATCAGTCCTTGGACCACTCCTTTTTGGAATTTACTTCTCAGAAGACAATGCCAGTGTCAGTGGTCTCTAGCTGACTAAATTTGTAGATGATTGCAAATTAGGAGCCGTCACTGAATCTCACACTGACACAAATGTTCTCCAGGAGGGACTGACACAGACAAGCAACTGGTGTCAGAGCCATGAACTAAAATGCCAAGAAATGCATAATAGTATCCTTTGAGAAGTAATCCATCCCTGGTAACTGTCATATTGACAACACACCCCTTAGAGCTGTCCCAGTAGTCAGGGACTTGGGGACACATAGATAATAATCTAGTCTTTGATCATCATTTGTCTACAGTGGTGAGGAAATCATTTTATGTTGTGCAACTTATAAACAAAGGTATGGCATCTAAGTCCTAGAAAGTCATTGCTCCACTGTATTCAGCAGCCATCAGACCTATAATTCAGTGCAATTCCCCTTTGGTATGTAGATAACTAGGCATATCCAGCAATTGGACCATCCACAGAGGTTTCGCACTAAAATAATACAGGGCGTAATTAAAATGTCTTGTGCAGACCCTCTCAGGACCCTATCCCTGTATTCTGTCTCCTACAGGCTTTTGAGGGGAGATCTATGCCTGGCATACAGAGCATTGCCAGACCCCACTCTGATGGACCTCTTGCATCTCCACAAAAGAAACAGCATGAGAATTATCCATTCTAAAGACTTAAACCTTACCTGTGATATAAATAGATCCTGCTGGAGAGATAGGTATGTATCCCAGAAACTACCGCATCTCTGGAACAGGCTCCCTATCCATGTGAAGCTGAGTTCTTTCCTAACCCAATTCAAGCGTACCTCGGACAATTGGATGGGAAACAGGAAATGATCCCTGGTTTGGTCTCTAATGCACACAAGTAACCTGTAAGTGTGTTGTCTCCCAGGCCCTGCTTACACTTATTAAGGGTATCAGAACTGGTCAGAGATTTGGGATGCATGGCTAGACTTAAAAAGGTCCTTGTGATCATTAGCCTGTTAAACAGCTATGAACCTATGAACCATGAACATGAAAGCTTGTATTTTTTGTGTTACACCTTATGAGCTTGGTAGGTGAGACACTGGTGTTACTATTTGTCATGGTTGCTGTGAGAACTGTGATAGTTGTAACAGTCTTGTCTTTTGAAGGTCTCTGGTGTTTCAGGAAGTTTGTTTAGAGAACCTCCACATATGTTGATTTTTATATTTGATGAGTATTATATGTATGACTAGTGGTACTATGTGCATGAGTAGTGGTGGGTGGATTGATAACCTCTTCAGTGTTACTATTTCATGGGCAAGAGAGTATGGATTCAAGATTCTTGGTGTAGTTGCATCTTTCACACTCTGTACTATTGTGAGTTATTAGTAGAGGGTTGTCATTGTACATGAGGCAATTGCCTCAAGAGACCCAAGTTAGTAAGGTTGGCAGGAGAAACAACTGTTCACAATGCTAGGTTGAAGAACTGTTATCACAATCGGGGCACTTTTCAAGACCGATCAAGGAGGATCTCAGTGGATGGATATTTCTGCCATTTTTTTCCCTAGTGGTTTAACAGGTTTCAGCTCACTAGTAGAATTTCTTTGACCAGAAAAAGTACTAAGGATGAGGGCTATACCAATGTACTACAGCTAAATCTAAGGGAGAAATTGTTGAATTTATCTGTCCAGCTGTGGCACACAATTGTGCAGTAGTGCACGATGCTGCTTAATACGCAAACAAACAGAAATCTGCTAAAATGCAGGGCTTAAATACTAGAAGCTAAAAACTTGAAAAATAATTTAAAAAGGTTCAGAAGAACCAATGAGGATGCTTTCTCCAATCGCTAGACCAACCATCATTCACCAGACAGGTTCCAATCTGCATACTTCTATCACAAGGGTGCAGAAGGACCCCTGCCAATCAAAGATGGCTGGAAAATGTGTACAGAACAAACAGCCACTAAAAACAGACCCAGATGCAGCAAACCTTTATCTGGGCTATGCTACAACTACTAGCTACCCTAGTTTTGGCGAGAAACACTAGTCAGTGTTTAACACAGCAGAAAAATAGCAGTGAGATACTAAAAAAAAACTTTAAACAGCAGAAAAACAGCAAGGAGACTCAAAAGAATGTTTTAAACAGATAACAAACCATTTATTATTACACTGCTTGGTGGGAAAACCAGAACAAGCAGAACAGATAGTTCTGCAACAGCAAAAAATACCAACAAATACTTAACAGACTGTGAAAATAGCAAAATGAGCTTTGTAAACAGCAAAAACAGAAATAAAGTATGATTTAAAAGGTACAGTAAGGCAGATAATTGCAGTACAACAGTGTAGATTAGTACACAGTATATAAATACAGCACTAAAGTAGACTATAAAAAGTGCAGTAAATACTATAAAGAAGCCAAAAAACAGGTAACTTATGGTTTTGGGATGCTCAGAAGCCTCTGGTCTTCTGGTATCTCAGCTCAGAGTTGTGGCTGGTAGCCCACCTCAGTTCAGCTCAGTACAAACAAGCAGAAACCTGCTCAGGTGCAGGGCTTAAATACCAGATGCTAGAAACTTGGGAAAAAATTAAAAAGGTGTGACTGACTTGAGACATACCTCACTGAACTATATAAAGAGAGGCATGACTGAGGTCTCTGAATATGTGTCGCAGGCAGGTATGTCCCTAGCCTTGAGCAGCATACTACCTTCACCCAACATGATACCACAATATAAAAAAATATATATATTGACTTCAACAACTGGCTTAGTTTTTGTTGTCATTCTAAGGGGATCCAGTACCTGTCAGCCTGTGATGACATGATAGGGTAGATAGACCATGCTGCTTTACCAGAGATGGTCTTCATCTGTCACCTCTGTAGTTTCTGTTACTGGATAAGGCTCCTGCCTTCCCCATAGTGCCTTTTTTATGCAATGTCACAACAGCAAAATTCCCGACTTAAAAACATCTTCAAAAAGCAACCTCAAGGTTATGCTGCTGAATGCTAGGAGTCTAAACCTAAAACTGCACTCACTGGAAGCAGCCCTCACTTTAGAAGACTGACATCTGTGCTGTCACAAAGACTTGATTTAAGGCCACAGAAAGCATTCTGGCCATACTAGGTTATAATGCCTTCCACACATTTGTACCGCAAACTGAAAGTGCTTGAACTAAAGGAGGTGGATTACCAATATTCATCAAAGATAAATACATCTCTAGATTGGTTAAACAAAACAATTCCCTTGAACTAATCTAGGTCCAACTGACTGTAGCTAAGACCCATCTCCAAGTTATAGGCAGTTATAGGACTCCACCATGAACCATGATAGCCACACTGCATACTTGAATCACTCAAGATACAACCAAACACCCTGTTTTTAGGTGACTTTAACTATCCATCCATAGACTGGGTAAATTATATGTGTACTAATATATTTGCCCATTGGTTCTTGGACTTCCTCAACTCCAGTGCCCTGGACTAGTTGGTTGACACCCCCACGAGGGCTCCAAACATTCTAGATCTGGTGTTCACTAACATGGGTGATCATTGCACCACCCTATGTGTGCGGCCCTCCCTAGTGAGGTCTGATCATAAATCAGTCTCATTAGAAGTAACAATATCATCTGACCCCCCCATTAGCAGCAAATACAGTAAGAATCTTTTTCAAAACCAATTGCAACCTAATACATGATGGCATTAATAGCTTCATAGCTCCTGCCCTCACTGATGTCAGTACCTATAATCAGATTTATACCAATGCCGTGTATAAGCAGCTATACAAATGTACTGACTCAGCTGTACTTGACAGGACCAAAACAAGATCCTCAAGAAAGAACAAGCCTGCTTGGTGGATATCAGCCACTAACAGGTTATACAATAAGAGAAAGAAATTGCTGTCCAAGAGCAAGAAGGAACAGTCTCTGAATTGGAAGCATTCCCTCCTCGGCGTAAACAAACAAATAAGACACCTTGTAAGGCATTCTAAAGCTAACTATGAATTCAAATTAGCCTGCTTTGTTAAAGATAACCATAAGACCTTCTTTAGCTATGTCAGAAACCTTAAAGGAAAAACCCAGATCTGCACAGAACTGGTTGTTAGTGGCACCACATATATTGAACCCACAGAAATAGCCAATCTTTTAGCTCCATAAAAATTTCTCTCCCCTGTCCCCACCACATATTCCCCAAAGAATCTCTATCACCAGCCTCCACCTAGTATCTCCAAGGAGCAGGTCATAAACAGTCTCTCCAAAGCCAAAAACACAGCCTCTATGAGACCTGATAATATCCCAGGCTGCATTCTAAATGGATTAAAACAGGAACTAGATGCACCACTGGGTACTCTTTTTAACCATGGTCCAAGCACTGGTTTAGTACCCACTGAATGAAAAACAGCAACCGTCATCCCATTACATAAAGGAGGCACCTCCACTGATCCTGGGAACTATAAACCCCTAAGCCTGACCAGCCAAATCTGCAAGATTATGGAAAGAGTAATTATGAACCTTATCAACAAAGGTATAGGAGACCTCCAAACACTCAACTTGACCCAGTTTGGCTTCATTAAAGGGAAATCCTGTTTTCTTGAACTTGGTGGACTTTTTTGAGACAGTCACCAAAGCCCTGGATGAAGACAAATCCATCCATATGGCCTACTTGGAGCTGGCCTAGGTCTTTGACACCTTCCCCACTCAGGCATCATTGATAAACTCATCCAGCTGGAGATCAACCTGTATATCATTAGGTGGGTTGCAAACTGGCTCACCAATAGAACGTATATAGTCAAAATAGGTGACTCTACCTCATCCAGCAGACATGTAACCAGTGGTGTTCTACAACGATGGTGCTGGGTCCCCTATTGTTTAGAATCTACTTCTCAGATATACAGGCTAAAACAAAAGGCCTATGGCTGACAAAGTTTGCTGATGATTGCAAACTGAGTGCAGTCATCAAGACCCCAGATGATGTCAACATCCTACAAGAGGGACTTACACAGACAAATGACTGTTGCCAAAGTCATGAGCTAAAACTCAATGCAAAAAAATGCATTATTATCCCCTTTGATAAGGGTGATGTTCCTGCAGATTACCACATTAATAACAATACGCTAAGCATGCAATCAGTGGTGAGAAATTTGGGCACACAGGTTGACAGCAACCTTTCCTTTGACCACCACATTTCAACAGTGGTAAGAAAGGCTTTCTACATTGCTCATCTCCTAAGTAAGGATTTGCATCCAGACCAAAAGAGGTTATAATCTCTCTGTACTCCTCACACATCAGGCCAATAAAGTGCACAGTGTTACCTTTGGTATGTACCTTACCAGGCGCCTGCAGCAACTAGATAGACCTCAAAGGTTTCTTACAAAGAAAATTTAGGGTCTTCAGCATATGTCATATATTGACAAGCTGAATTCACTGTCACTATGCTCTGTGTCTTGCAGACTACTCAGAGGTGACTTCCGCCTTGCATATAAAGCAATCTCAGATCCTGCTCTAATGGAAAGGCTGCACATTCATAAATCAAATGGTATATGATGCACTCGCTCTAGGGAACTCAACCTGGTATGTCACATCAACAGGACTTGTTGGAAAAACAGATATATTTCAAAGAGGTTACCTCTCCTTGGAACAAACTTCCAGTTCAGATTAAGCAGAGCCCCTTGCTGACCCTATTTTAGCATAATTTGGATGATTGGATGGGAAACAGCAAATTCACCCTGGGAGTTTAACCTGTGTCCTTCTTTGACAAGAGCAGTAGTTGTTGACTTAGTTCTGCTTAATACCTTAATATTCTAGGGAACAGGGGTTGTACTTGGCTAGGCTTATAAGGGCCTAGGGCCATTAGCCTAGTAACCCCCATGATCCTATGATGTTCCTATACTCCATAAAACAACATTGTGGAGTATCAACCTGCCAGATACATTTGGGAAACAAGGCTATGCTTTTTAAGCCTAGTAATAATCTATGAACTATGGGAGCTAGATCTCCAGAATAAAACACACGGCACTGACTCAAGCAGAAACTTTGAAGATTAACCACAAAGGATGCATATTCATGAGATATGCCCCCAGTTTAATCAACTGCAAAAAAGCTATATAGACACAGATGGGAAAGAATATTAGTGTATAATCCATGTAACATATGAATAAAGATTAAATCAAAACATATGTCATGTCTGAAATATATTTAAGAAAAAAATAAAGTTTGCTAGTATGAGACAATCAGAATGGAACAGCGTAGCAAAAAGTAATCATAACAAAAGCATCAGTTTTTATGAGACAATCAGGATGGACAAGTGTAACATATAGTAATTACAATAAAGGCATCGGTTAGTTCGAGACAATCACAATGGACCTGTAATGAGCAGTTTACCCCAAGGATCAGTCTCGGGTTCTCTGCTGTTTAGGATATACCTTTCTGATGTGCAAGCCAAAGACAGTGGGATATGGCTGACCCTGTTTGCAGATGACTGCAAGCTGGGTGCTGTCATCAATTCCCCTAGCGATGTGGGCATCCTCCAAGAGGGTCTAAGCCAAACAAGTGACTGGTTCCAGAAACATGGCCTCAAGTCTGAATGCCAAAAAATTCATCATCATTCCTTTTGGGGAGAGTGATGTCCCAACAAATTATAATGTTGATAATAAGGTCCTAAGCAAGCAACCAGTCATGAGTGACTTGGGCACCCATGTTGATAGCAAACTGACTTTTGACCAGCATATTGCCTCCATTGTATGAAAAGCTTTCTATGTGGCCCACCTCATAAGTAAGGGTATCTCATCCAGGGACAAAGTGGTCATAACATCCCTGTATTCTTCCCTTATAACATAAGACCCATTATTGAGTATAATGCCCCTTTCGGCATGTACCTCACAAAGCAAATGCAGCAGCTGGAGAGACCACAGAGGTTCCTCACCATTAGAATCCAGGGCCTCAAACATCTACCCTACACAGATAGCCTGAAAGGTCTGTCCCTCTACTCAGTCTCCTACAGACTCCTCAAAGGTGACCTCTGTTTGGCATACAAAGCACTCTCAGACCCCACCTTGATGGGACTGGTGCAGATCCGCAAGTCACGCTCCACTTGAGTAACCTGCATGCACGACCATCACCTGGTCTGTGACATCAATAGAGTAACCTGCATGCACGACCATCACCTGGTCTGTGACATCAATAGAGTAACCTGCATGCACGACCATCACCTGGTCTGTGACATCAATAGGACTTGTTGGCAGGACAAATTTGTGTCCCAGAGACTCCCCCTTTTCTGGGATAGACTCCCTCTCCATGTTAAGCAGAGTACCGCATTAACCCTTTTTAAGCAGAACCTGGATAACTGGATGGAGAAAGAAAATACACCCCTGAGATTTCACCTGTGTCCCTGCTGGACAGTGGCATAGGGTGCTGATGTGTTGGAACATGGGCTAAATTCTTGGCTAGGCTTGTAAGGGCCTCAGGGCCAATAGCCTAGTAACTTCCTTTGATCCTAGGATCCTATGAACAGTGTAACATATAGAAAACACAATAAAGACATCCATTAGTATGAGACAATCAGAATGGAACAGTGTAACATATAGTCGTAACTATAAAAGCACCATTTTATAGGTTCACAGGAAGCTACTAAGCATGCAGTTTAGTAGACCACTGAAACACTAGCAATGCCTGGCTAAGTAACTTGCTCAAGAAATCACAGTAGGAAAATGTAGGTTGAGGGAATTAAACTCTGAACCACAGAAAGCAGCTTATTAACAGATCATAAGTTTAAATGTCTTCTTGAGTCCCTAGCTATATTAAAACAACATCAGTAATTTTGGTTGGCTGCCACAGAGCCATGTGACTGATCAAATACACAGAAAAAGTATAATGTAAAACTTTATGGATTTGTTCAAACCGGGTTCCAAATCTCAGGCATATAACATTTTAGAAATGAACCACCAGTGAAACAATCTGTGCCAGTGAGGCTTATGTGTACTTACCAGAAGATAATAGGCGGTTACTAGGCTAATGGCACCAGGCCCTTACAAGCCTAGCCAAGGTCAACTCATGTTCCCAAAGGTGTCTAGTTCAAGCAGACACTAAAATCATCACCTATTGCCCCTGTCCAAGAGGGATACATGTGGAACCCCCCCAGGTGAATTTCCAGTTACCCATCCAATCGTCCACATTACACTTAAATAGGGCCAATGAATGGTTTTGTTTAACATGAATAGGAAGCTTGTTCCAAAGGTGGGGCAACCTCTGTGAGACAAATCTGTCTCTTCAGCAAGTTTTGTCGATGTCACATACCAGGTTAAGTTCCTTTCAGTGAGTGACCTACGTGCCCTTTGACTTGTGAAGGATCTTCAGTTTCATTTCCTGTATTAACCCACCAATCAGCAGTTTCCACCCTCATAAACAGCCAATTTACTTCACAACTTGAATTCTTTGTGAAGGATCAGACTTCCAGGATCAGTTGTGAAAGTCTTAGATTTGACAACTATATTGTAGTGTTTACATAGAGGTGAATCCTCAGGATAGGCCTTTACATGTCTTTGCTGCTAAATCACTATTTTTAGAGCTTGGGTCGCAAAGACAACATGACCTAATATTTTTATAGATGCTTATCAGCTTTAAAAATCAAATTTGCAATTTTTAGGAAAAGGTTATTTAAGAATGGCTTCAAAAATTCATAACAAATACCAAAGCACCTTATTAGTTCATAACCAAAACAAATGATTAAAAACTGTCTCTATGTACCCTATAAATACTTGCTGAAATTAATATTTCAATTGCTTCCTAGTTTGAAACATAAAAATTGAGTCATAGGGTGTAAGTTTGAAATATTCTATATTTCTCCATGTTTTATGTTATACTCTATAGTCAGGCTAAGCATATTTCTCATTAGAGTTTTGGTCACTAAAATTTAAAAATCATATATTAAAATCTGCCTTGTGCTTCATGTTTGCTGACATTTTTACTGTCTCTAAAGTCTGACTATGCTTGATGTCAGGCTGTGTCAGATTCAGTCCTACTAAGGCCAAGGCCATTGCAATATGTCAGCAAAAAGTAAGAAGTGAGACTTGCTGAAGATTAAAAAAAGGAATAGATAAGAAAATGTGCCAACTGAAAGTAGTAGGAACAGTGGTGATTGGCATATCAATTACACCGTGAGGAATTGAATGCACTAATTCGGTCTTAACAATTCCTTTACTCCATTACAGATCCATTCACACATATTACATTTAATACAGAATTTTAAACATCCCATAGAGCTATTACTGCTGCATTGACACGGGTTGCATTTAATAAAATACTTCTCTGGTCACATTACAGACCCATTTATATATGCCACATTTTATATATAATTCTAAGCATTACATAGTCCAGTTGTTGTCTCATTTGTACAGGCCGTCCTTAATATAATATTAAATATTCTTTGATTCCATTATGGTGCAGTGCATCTATGCTGCAATTACTATATTATTAAATATCCTCTGCTTCCACTATAGCACCATTTGATCACATTTCACTTATGAAATGTAAAACATCCTGAATTATGACTATCTCAGATAATACTGAGAATGATGTGTTCCACGGCTTCACAGGAATCTCTTTTACGCAGACAGCACTTTAATAGCATTTTATAGAATTCCATAGTTGTATGTAAATCCCCATTTTATAATCTGCTCCCTATAACATGTCAAGCATTCCATGATTCTGCCTTTTTTCCCATTGCACAGACAGCATTTTCATGTGATTTAAATATTTCTTAATTATACCGGGTTCTGATTTTTACATTCCATTCAATATAATGTTCTAATGTTAAGCATCCCTTACATTCATTAATTATTAATTTACCCACACTTTTTAATATACTGCTGACAATTCTTCGGTTGCAGTATTCGACTTTAATTTGAATCTATTTAATATGACATCCCTTGTTTCATAATTATCCCATTTATACAGACAACTTTTTAATAACTCTTAAATACTACATGCTTTCATTGTAGGTGCATTTGCATAGGCAGCATTTAATATAATGCTAAACATTTATTAAGACATTAGACTGCCATTTGCACAGATTAAAGTAAGTATAATTTTAAATGTTCCATGATTCCATTATAATCCCATTTGCACAAAATGTATTTAACTCATTGCTCAGCATTTTTATGTCTTATTATAGTCCTGCTTGCACAATATCCATTTTATATGCAATGCTCTGTGTTTAGTAGGCCAATGCCAGACTCATTTATCCAGGCTGTATGTTATATGCAGATTTAAAAATCTAGCTTCATCGCAAAGCCATTTACATGCACTAAACTTAATCCAATGCAAGTTATTAAATGGCTTCATTATTGTCACATTTGATCAAAGGTTGCTTTTAATTATCTAATAAGTTATGACCACATGTTATGTTAATATACTAGTTAATCAATCCTTGACATAACATAAAAAGATACTCAAGGCTCAGCATGTCGTCAGGATTTATTGACTTGAATAGTAATGTAACCAGTATGACTCTGTATTGACATTATTATTTATATGGGGTTTCTGCTTTACTTCATGTTCCTAATCTTACTCTTAAATAATTTTAATAAACTGCAGACATTGGTGTAAAACAGTCCCTATTTCTGACATACAGGTGGCAGGTATATCTGTATGTCTAAGAAATAATATACTAGATAATTTACATGAGCAGTTACATTTCAATTTAGTTTTACAGTACAGAATGGAACAGTGACACTACATCTGGGACTGCTATAATATATATTTTATATTTTTATTTGGTTTTGTTTTTGACATTTTGTTTATTATTTTAACTATTTGCTACAGAGTTATTAGGAATAAAGAAGTTTCATTAGGTGCCTGCAGGATTATCCATTCGAGTCTTTCATGTCAACATACCTATAGAGAAAAGTTTGGTTTATTTTATGATTACATTATGTTAATGTTTTTGCTATGTTTTATTATGAGGGGAAGGTTGTATACGTGTTTGCTTTTATATGTCAGAAATGTGGTGTCAACGACTAAGTAATTATTTCCCTTTTTTGTTTGTTTCTTTATGAATAGCACAAATGTTTTAAGGTATGACTGTCATCATTTCAACTCTACTTTTGGATTATTTAGTTATTGATAAAGTTTTTGTTTTCCCCTGATGGTCAGTCTCTTCCTGGCCATTTGACCCTTTCATTCACTCATCACCAAGGGCAACAGTCAGTATGAGTAGTCATCATTAAGGCAGACCATAGGAGTGCTTGAGCATTTTTTTAATTATGACCCTACCTTCCTACACATGGTTGGTAAACAGAGAAAAGGAAGCATGCAGATGCATAGGTCATTCCTCATTTCAACAAAAATCCTTCCCCAAACCTGGAGACTTGGGAAGGGTTTTCCCTAGACTCTGTCAGGAAAATTGTACATTCCTATGTGTTCTGTGCAACCCACCCCTCCCTGTGAGTAGACCATACCCCTTACCCACCTTTCCCTGTAAGCAGCAAGGAAGTAGGAATAGTACCAACATCCATGATGGCTTAGACTGGAAACAATCTAATATCTAAGTGCCAGCATGGTTTCAGACCTAATCATAGTACAGCTACCGCCCCTTTGAGTTTCAGTAATACAGTCAACCTACACAGGAGGGAGGACAAAATAGGCTCTTCAGTTTTCCTTGACATGTCCAAGGCCATTGATACAGTCTCTCATATGAAACTTCTAACAGGACTCTCCAGCCTAAATATAAGCCCATCTGCTCTCACTTGGTTCTAAAACTACCTAACTGACTGCCATCAAGCCATAAAATGGTCACAAGTCATGTCATCACTATCACCAGTCACATTAGGGGTACCATGGCTGCATTCTTGGACCCCTTCTTTTCAATATCTTCATCAACAATCTGTACATGGCTAGTTCTCTAGCTACTTTAATACAATAGGCAGACAACTCCACACTAAAGCCAGTGATGTCCCACCCAACCTTTCCATAATTTCTTCAAATAACATAACAATAACACCCACTACACAGACCAAACTTATAGGAATCATCACTGATCACAGCATGAGATTTGACCAACACATATTACAAACTATTAAAAAAGTACACCAAAAATGAACATTTCCTGACCAATACCAAAGTAACCATTTCAAGAACTCAGCTACTCTCAGCACATTTCTATGCCTCACCAATGCTCACAAACCTCAATAAATCTGACCTAGGTAAACTAGAAACATGGGTATAACAAAATAGCTAAATTTGCCACTGACTCCCCATACAGAGCACAGGGTCTATATCACATAGTTGAAGTCTTATAACTTTGAACACGTAATGTTCGAATCATTATGTTCGAAGTTACAAAACTTTGACTATGGATAAAAAAAAAAGCAAAACAAAAAAAAAAAAAACAATGTAAAACAAAATAAACTGTTTTAAGAAGGGGGGCAAGCCCCCCAGCACCCCCCACATCCCCGCTACTTAAATATACCAACTCCGAGATTGCACCCCATTGAACAAAATGGAAACCTCCACTTATGGAGATTTCCATTGAAATGCTCGAACATTTACAGTTCGAACTTATGGTCTCGACCATATGAGGTTCGAACTTGTACAAGTTCAGCTACGTGATAGGAACCCCAGAGCACCCCACTGTCTAGTATTAAGAACGTTATCTTGGCTAGAATTCCCATATCTTCTTCTCTGCAACCATCTGACAATAGCACACAAATTAGTTAACCCAACCAAAAAAGCAGCTATCCTACAAAACCTACTACAACCTTGTTCTAACCCTAGAATGGTATATTCCACCAATAAATCCTTAACAAAAGTTACCAATTCTACAAACACCCCAGGTGATACCCTCTACTGTAATTATATAGCCAAAATCTGGAACTCCCTATCTTTTGAACTTAGAATGCTAACTACCATCACCCACTTTAAAAAATGCTCAAGGATCATCTGACAAACAAATGGCTTTACTTATGTAATACTCCAGGATAAGACACACTTCTTCCTTTTGATTTTCACTATCCATAATTATTTCACTTCCTTCCTATTAGTCTAACACCCTTAAACATCTTTGGATCATCTCTGTAATAAGTGTCTACCATCACTCTAACTACTGTCCTTCTAATTCAGATATTAACATTATATTAATAACTCTTTCTCTTTAATGCAGCATCCCCTATATCAACACATTCTTCTAGTCTCTACATGTTCTGCACCCTTAATTTCTTACTGTTGTCTACCTTAAACTAACTCTAGCTATACCTTTGAACCTTCTGCTTGACATGATTATATAATTCTTGTCCTCACCTCTCGTTATTATTAACTTAATTTGTACCGCTTATAACTACCACCTTTTAAGCTCATATCCTATGAAACTTTAAACCTGAATGTTTACTATTATGTCTATTCATATCCTACTCAA
This sequence comes from Protopterus annectens, assembly GCF_019279795.1. Lineage (NCBI taxonomy): Eukaryota > Metazoa > Chordata > Ceratodontiformes > Protopteridae > Protopterus > Protopterus annectens. The sequence continues at coordinate 1,004,908,396 of NC_056737.1, forward strand.
AATTGTTACAGACCTAATTTGCCTCTATACCTACATTCACTAGAAAATTTTACTTTTCTCCTTTAAATATTGTTATAAGACTTTTATTACTTATAGACCAACTTGTCTTGTAAAAATGTTCTCATTTAAATGCTGCCTGTTGTTTGTGTTGGAGCTTTCCTCCCTGGGCCTCCACTGAAAATGGGCTTGAATCCAATTGGACTTTCCCAGTAAACAAATGTAAAATAAAATAAATACATAAATTAATGAATTAGTAGTTACTATACTAAACTAGAAAAGTTACACATTTAGGATCCCCCCTAGGTTTTTCTCTTCATTTCTGTTGGCATAAATTAGCACTGTCATTTCTAAGTTAATATTTTAAAATTGGTGCTTTTCATTAACTACACTATACTATGCTATACTATTCTATACTATACTATACTATACTATATTACACTATACTATACTATACTATACTATACTATACTATACTATACTATATTATACTATACTGTACTATACTATACTATTCTATACTGTACTATACTATACTATAATATACTATACTTACTATTCTATACTGTACTATACTATACTATGCTATAGGATGCTCATTTCTTTACTATATTGAATTTAACTTTCCTCGTTTGTATTATTCTTTTCCAGTCAAAAAATAATATTCTTATGCACACCAAAATGATGCATAAATGAAACTGCAAACGTAGCACACAGAGCAGAATAATCTAAAATCATGAAAAATGCAGTATTGCTAGGCATCTTAATGACATAAGAAGAGTGCTTAACAAAAATTGTAAGTATCTTTCTGGGCATAAACAGTGGCTACCAGAGAAAAGAGAGGAAGCTGATACAGATTTAAAAGCTGCAACACAATTCACACTATCATACTTTGTTGGGGGTAAATTGAAGAGTATTACAGCTTTCAATGTTATTACAGGATGAAGAGTATTACAGCTTTCAAAGTTATTACAGGATGAAGAGTATTACAGCTTTCAAAGTTATTACAGGATGAAGAGTATTACAGCTTTCAAAGTTGTTATAGGATGAAGAGTATTACAGCTTTCAAAGTTATTACAGGATGAATTATACATTTTCTTCCAGACACTGTGCTTGTGGTAAGTGTTTTGTAACTTTCAAAGCTGTAAAAAGTTTAAAGCTCCTACAACTGTATTTTTTTCTTCTTTTTTTTCTTTCTCTGTTTCATATAGTACATTGAAGGAACTTTAACCCACTTAGTGGTCCTTTACTCCTACACTTTTTTTTCCACAGAACTGTCCCTTAATCACCGACTGTAAAAGTTGTTTTATGTTTGTATATGAAATCTGTATCTTCAAAATGGTTCAATATTTTCTTGAAATGTTAAAGTTTAACTTGCATAATTATGAATAAAATAAATTGGGATTCTATTCTCAAGGCCAAAAAAAAAAGCAGCCACTTCTTGAATTTGAATGGAAAATGCATATCTAATGTTATTTTAAATGCCTCGATATATAAGAAGAATAAACAGGTCAGCTTTATTCAGAAAACCATACTCTTTTTAGGCTTGAAATCACACCAGCATTATACATTTATGTTTTGATAAAGCAGGTGTAAACCGAGATAGCAATGTGAATGATTTGCTCTAGTCCCAGGAAAAGTAAAAATTAAATAATTCTTCCTATCTAGTGAAATAATATAATTTAATCATATATTCCAGTGTTACTCAATTGCCACTGGCCCCGACATTATATCTACTCAGGTGAGACCAGAGAAGGATAGTCAGCACTGCAGAGCCCAGGAACATCTCCTGGCTAGGTCAGCAGTTAAGAAATTTGACTCTCTGGACACTTTACTTAATAAAAATTTGGCTGATATAGCTGAAATAAAAAACATAACAGTCATAAACTTACATGATATAAGGATGCTGTCAGGCAAATAAACATTCCTAGAATCCTCATTCCTAGAATCCACATTCATCATGCATATCTCTAAACTACAGGAGCATGATGGAGATCTAGCAATGTAGAATTAATTATCTCTTGAAGTAAATGGATGATCTCAGCACAAAAAATGAGGATACTTGTTTGTAAAGAAAGTCTGGCAGGAGGGCATCTGTTTGCTTCATTAGATAAAAATTGTATACCATTTGCAATGTTGCAATTAATTGGGAAAGAGAGAACACAGGGGATTAAAAATCAATGGGGAGAGTGCAAAAAATGCCCAGCTCTAGGCCACAGGATAGGTAGTTTCAAGCAAAATTTTCTTTTATCAGTTGAACTTCAGAAAAAAACAAAACTGCTATACGTGGACAAGGAAATTAAAGCATTCATGTTGCATAATCTGCCAGTGAAACTCTTACAGGACTGCTGTAGAGACGTAATCAAACAGAGGGATGCATTTTTCTGAAGTTCATAGCACCTGTTTCAAAGCTCAGTAATGACACATTTCTAATACCAGTCATGCGCACAGAGTGGAAAGAGGAAATGCAGAGGTTTATTCATGCCACGGCAAAACAGACAGGAATATAAAAGAAATGCTGGTCCACCAACATGATTTGCAATGAAACAAGGGTTGAGATTCTGCAAAAATCTCAGCTCCTGTGCCAAGACAGTAATTCCATTAAACATATGTGAAAGCTGCCCACAAGACTGGGAATGTTTTCCATGCTTCCATTTAAGACAGAGGGCTTGTCTTCAAAACCCTCCAGTGTGGACACCATGCCTACCGATGTGCAGAATCCAGTGAAGCTGCCCAGAAAGGAGATACATGGACACCTCTTGCAGTCAATACTCTCACTATGATATGCTTTCTGTGGTTGACCATGGGGAAGAATGCTCACTGGAGGATGTGTCATTTATGTGAACTGAAAGTATGCCAATGCTATTCACCTCTCAAGAAAATGACACTATCTAATAAGAAATCCAAGTAGCAAGGGACAAGGTGTAGCTTGATTGATTCATTACTCATTTATTGATAGCAAAGAGGCAATATGAATACAAGTTAGCACTTTATTCTGTTAATAACAATAAGGGTTTATCTAAGCATTTCAAAAATTAAAGCAGGGATGCAGTGTCAGAATATTATATTAACATGGATGACAGATTAGTTACTTATCCCCAGACATTATCAATTATTTCTGTTAAAAATGTATTGGGTATGTATTCTATTGCTAGTACTGCTGAAAGTGTCCAAGGTGTGGATTTCCCTAACCTAGGCTGCAGCAGATGTCCAATTGCCAAGAGAGAAACATTGCTTAAATACTTCAGTTCATTTAAAGCAAACTCAGAAGTGATATCCGATGGAGTTGCGTTATTGCTGATTGCCTGCTTTATCTTTTTCAAGCACCAATGGAGGAAAGTTTTCTACCAGATATTTGCTGTAAGGCCATTGTGGTTCATATACCCAAGGGCTCTTTGTCTGATTCAACCAATAAGTATAGATGTATAAGTTTAAGACATATATTGTGTAAATGCTTTGAACACACAACTACTGATCTTGGTGAAAATGGGCAAGACTAATCCCCTGTGTTCTCTCTTCCCCAATTAATTGCAACATTGCAAATGTTATACAAAATATTACTTGTCCCACAGGAGGAAAATTGAGAAATGCTCCATCCATTTTTGAACTGAAATGAGTGCTTGATCCACTAGGAATCCTTGAAGCATAATGTGCTCCTTATATTTCCCATAACATGAACACTCCGCCATCAGTAACTCATACGCTCTTGTTGCTGCTGTCACTAAATCCGTACGGTTTGGTGATGACACCTTCGTCTATCTGGAGATAGCAGCTGTACTTCACATCACCATTAATATGCAAATATTACTCATATTCATAATGTAGCAAAGAAAAAGCTGCGCAGTTCAGGATGTGTGTGTTGTACACAGTGTTTGTGAGAATACAGCTACGCTTAGAGGTAGAGGAAAGGAAAGCCAGCCATAGCAATCCACTGCAAATGATAACGACAACAACTTGCACGGTTGCATACCTCCACTCAGCTGTTAGGTATTTTGTCAGCCTGAGCAATGCTCCCATTTGGCATCCCCCGTCTCAGTCAAATTATGTGCAAAAAGAGGCAATACTTCAGTCAATGTCCATGATGGCTGCAACGAATAAACATGTCAATTACAGGTCTCCCAGCATAAAAAGAAGGAACTTTGGAAAATAGCTAGCACAATTCAGTCGCTGATTAGTCACTACACTGCCTAGATGTCACTAATGAAGAAATCTGGAGAAAACAAGAAAAAATCAACTAGAAAAGGAGAAAAAAAAAACGTTGGTGCGTAGGAGCCTCGCATCTCTTCAGCAAAAAGCAATTCATAGGTTCTTAAAAGCTTATAGCCAAAAGAGACCATAAGTAAGCTCAACCACATCAGCCACTGCTACTCAGAAACAGCAGTTCCACCATTAAGTAGACTTTCTCTATATATTGCAGGTGAAAATTTGTGATCACCCATCCAGTCACCCAGACTAGTTATAAATGATCAAAACAAATGTTGCTAAGCAGATACTCTGCTTGATAGGTTAGGGCAGCTTGTTCCAGACATGGGGTACATGTTGGTTTAGGTATCTGTCATGCTGTTTAGTGTTGTTGAGTGTAGAGCCAGTAGCAGCAACCAAAAAAAAAAAAAACAAATAAAAATGAGGACTTTATGGACAATACGGGATAAGGAGGGTGACCTCTCACTAGTTAGCTGTGTAGCTCACTTCTTGATTAAGTATTTTGACATGACTGCTGTTAACTAGTTTTCCTGTAAAGGAAGAATTTGAGTATAAAGGACACTGATAGGAATAACTGATGAATATGATGGCTGTGGAGAGTAGCAGGCAGAGGTTGCTGAGAGTAGTGGGTACAGGCTACTGACAGTAGTGGGCACAGGGTGCTGAGAGTAGCAGGCAGAGGCTGCTGAGAGTAGTGGGCACAGGCTACTGACTGTAGCAGGCACACATATGCTGAGAGTAGCAGGCGGAGGCTGCTGAGAGCAGTGGGCACAGGCTACTGACAGTAGTGGGCAGAGGCTGCTGAGAGTAGTAGGCACAGGCTACTGACAGTAGTGGGCACAGGGTGCTGAGAGTAGTGGGCAGAGGCTGGTGAGAGTAGTGGGCACAGGCTACTGTGGGCAGAGGCTGCTGAGAGTAGTGGGCACAGACTGCTGACAGTAGTGGGCAGAGGCTGCTGATAGTTGCAGGCAGAGGCTATTGAGAGTAGTAGGCACAGGCTACTGACAGTAGTGGGCACAGGGTGCTGAGAGTAGTGGGCAGTGGCTACTGAGAGAAGTGGACACAGGCTACTGACAGTAGTGGGCACAGGGTGCTGAGAGTAGCAGACAGAGGCTGCTTAGTGTAGTGGGCACAGGCTACTGACAGTAGTGAGCAGAGGCTGCTGATAGTAGTGTGCACAGTCCAACTGAACATATTAATCTACAGAGAGAATATATTTAAAGCAACATAGTACCTAACTGGTATAGCGAAAGAACATAATTTCCCCACATGGATAACGTCCTAGGCTGTGTCTTTCCAAAACGACTCATTGCTGGTTAACTGTCAATTAAGCACATTATTTCCACTTAATTTTAAGCCTAATTTGGTAGACCTTTTTTCTTTTAAAGCACGTCATATTGTCACTGCATATGCAATTGACTGCAGTTATTCATACCTTACTGTAGCCAAGTCCACTGCATCTCGGTAGTTTTTCCGATTGTCTCTGCAATACCTGGATGATGTACATACTTTTGAGGGAGAGGCCCTGCTCTATTTGCCCTTTCTTTGCTCAAGATAGCTCATCTCTTCTACCTTATCCCAATTCCCACCACCCCCACTTCATCTAAACTTAAACCTTCAGCCTCCTCCCATTCAGTTTACTTCTACCAATCATTCTTTGATCTACTCATGTCCCTTACAACATTCCGTGGCACTCATCTCTCTGTCTCAAACTACACCTCCTCTGTAAATCTATCCCACCTTCTCTGTAACACCCCGTCTATGATCACACCCCTACTAACTATATTCTTCTATCCTACTTGTATTATATCATAAGTAATTCCACTGTCCCTACAAACTAGTTACAGATACATATTTTTATCTGCCCTACTATTCCTTAACTCCCTGTCAGTCATGACTCCACCAAAGTTTCTCACACCTCTCTTCTTCTTATCATCACTCATCTATTCTTAGCATCACAAATAAATATATATATATATATATATATATATATATATATATATATATAAATCACTGTATATACGCATATGTATACACATATATGTAATATAACTTAACTTTTATAGTCCACATAACGTCATGCTGTACCACCAAACTGGTTATGCTCCCCGTACTCTTATCCCTCACCCATCTAACCTCATACCAGTCACTCCCACTAATAAGCCACCACCAGCAGACAGCCTATACAGCCCACTACCTACTACTAAATCCAACCCACAAGAAAGTCAAAACAACCCCCTCCTTATTCTTCATAAATCCCACGGACCTCCTTAAATATAAGGAAAGACAAGCAAATGCCACGTTAGGACTAGGAAATAACCGCCAAACAATAATTATGGTGAGCGCCTTCATTCTTTAACAGAATAATCACGAATGTCATTGCAACAAAATTGCAAAATTCATTTAAAATGCCAAATGCAAATCACATAACCCTAAACAACCAATCCTACATCACAACAAAACAATCACTTCATCTTAGATACATTACTCTATATATATATATATATATATATATATATATATAAACTAAAAATAAAAGAAAAATAATAAATAAATAATGATAATTAACTATATATATATATATATATATATATATATATATATATATATTTATGTATATATCAAATTCATAAATAAGGTAACCTTAAAAAATATAATATTAATCATTTCTTTCAATCTTGAGGGCTTATCGGCATTCAAGTAAATTTGCTTTGGTACTGCTCAACATTCTAACAAGACCCCCAGCACAGGATACATCCAATAAAGTGTGTAACACAAAACATATGTATGTTTTTTTAATTACTACATAAAGCAGAATGCTTAGCCAATGCATTATTTGCATCTTTATTCTTTATAGCTAAAGTATGCTCATAAATTCTTTGCAAAAGCACTCTGTAACAGGTCACCTAAACTCTGTTCTCTAAAAACTAAATCTAAAGTCAAGTTAAAATGGATCCCCATAAAAAACACTTGTTAACTAAACTAAAAGAAAGCAGTGCCATGCACCCCTAAACCCATTCTTAAACCATCTCTTCCCAAAACATTCATCTCGCACACAATATCTTTCCTAAGCATAATACACATAAATATTAGAAGTATCTATAGTAAGCTATCAGAACTCCATGTCTGGTTAACTCATTACTCAACAGATAATGTGATGTTAAGAGATAACAAATTTCTCCACCCCAAATATTACATACTCAGCTCAGATAGACAACACAAATGCACTGGAATCATACTTATTCTAAAAATATACAACTGTGCAAATCTTCTCAAAAGCCTCCACAATGTGGCAATGCAAAAATATTCATAACTACTCTCAGACTAAACCTTCACAGATCCCTGTCCATCACTAGAATGTATATACCTCTAGGAAATAATCTCTATATAGAACAAATCTGATGGACATCAAGCAAATGTCCCAATGAAAAATGAATATTAGGTGATTTCAGTATAGAGTGGCAATCAGTCTCCTCTGGTACCACAAACCAAGCCATAAATCTACTCAGACTTGCTCAAATAATTACTCCCCCCACTTACCCCAGTAGCAAGAATAGCAAGGCAGCTCAACTTGACTGGATCCTAACTTCCAAGCCAAAGAAAACCTCCCTAGCATGTGCCCTCTCTAACTCTCTAAGTGACCACCGACACATTTTTCAGAAAAGAAAAAATAACAATATCTAAAAACTAAATCACTTTATCTTCTCAGGTTTTAAGATAGATACCGTCATGTTTTACTTTAAACTTTTTAATTGGAACAACTGAAAATGTTTGCTCTTAGATGATTCTGTAACTCATTTCAAGAATGCATTTCGAAACATCCTGATTAAACTAGTCCCGCTTAGGAAAGATAGTCCGACTCAAGAAAAATTCACTATAGCAAACTTGCCCCCATGGCTATCACAATGGGTAAAAGAGGTCACAGGGGAATGAGACAGGGCTTGGAAAACACCCCTGCCATGAAAAGCAAAAATCATTCAAACTAGATAAAAAGACAAACTTAACAAACCTATAAAGCAAAAATTATACCAAGCTCAAGACAGTCTGGTTCCCCATAAATCAGTACTTAGTCCTGATCATACTACTTGACTTTCCAAATACTTACATCCAATGACCATACCAAAATCACTGATGTTCTTAACTCCTAGTTTAACCACTCTCAAACTTACTAAAAAACTTACCACAAAACCAAGAACAGTCTTCAGATAAACCCACTTATCTTCACTAAAAACTAACAATTCAACCTGTTCCTTCTGTTACCATTAAAAAAAACTATTACTGAAATGTAAGCCAAGCTCTTTGGCACCTGATAACCTACTAATTCAACATGTTACAATGGCAGCTGAAGGTATTGCCTGCCCATTATCAGTCCTCATAACCCAGTCCTTCAGTGAATCCGATGTCCATCTCCTCTGAAAAAAATTGCAATGAAAATATCTTGTCCCTACATAAAGATGCCCACTTTCTAGAACTTAGAAATTATAGTTGTGTTGCCATCATCTCTCCCTTATATAAAATTCTGCAGAAATGTAGACAGTCACAACACCAACACCAGATCACAGAAAATGCATTATTCTGTCTATCAAAACATGGTTTCTGCTCCACATTATAGCATTTGTTATGTTCTCTTAAGTTTTGTCAACAGCATTACCACTAAAAGAACTGAAGGCAAATTAGTATCAGCTTGTTTCTTGACCTTTCAAAAGCTTTTGATACTGTTTCACAATCCGTTCTCCTACATACACTCTGCATCTTAGGGACAGATGATAGATCCCTGCAGTGGTTCTAAATTACTCCTCCAATGGATCCCGTCGAGTGAAATGGCTTGATGATTGCTCCTTTTTCCTCCCTGTTACAGTAGGTGCCCCATTAGATTCCACTCTGGGACCCATCCTATTTAACATCTTTATTAACAACCTCAAGATGTGAAATAAATATGCCTAATTAACCCAGTATGCTTACAATTCTAACATAATATGCTCAGCAAATGGCTCTGATACTTGAGATATTTTTGGTGAGGAAACATTGATGCCTCTAAAGCTGGTTTATGTACTTGGTGAGGTAAATGCTGAAGGGTGCATTACATTTAATAATAGATCAAATACAGTATGAATAAAATGGGACTATCATTTTTTGGACCTTGATGAGACGCAACAAAGGATAAACTGTGCAAGTGCAAGATGGAAACATTTTCTAACCACAACAGAGTTATCAACATATATACCCACGTCCCTGATGACTGTGTCATATAGAGAGTGGTTAGTTAAAGGAATGTCTCTTATCAACATATGTACCCACGTCCCTGATGACTGTGTCATATAGAGAGTAGTTAGTTAAAGGAATGTCTGTTATCAACATATGTACCCACGTCCCTGATGACTGTGTCATATAGAGAGTAGTTAGTTAAAGGAATGTCTGTTATCAACATATATACCCACGTCCCTGATGACTGTGTCATATAGAGAGTGGTTAGTTAAAGGAATGTCTATTATCAACATATGTATCCACGTCCCTGATGACTGCGTCATATAGAGAGTTGTTAGTTAAAGGAATGTCTGTTATCAACATATGTACCCACGTCCCTGATGACTGTGTCATATTTAAGTAGAATGTCATCTATGTGGTAATATATGCTCAGCAGACGTGCTGCTAGATGTACCAAATGAAACTATGCTGCATTTCCTGGTGTTAAAGGTAAGCCCATGATTAAAATATAAAGCATTTGTTAGGACCATGGAGAATATGAGTAACAGAATAGGAATTCATAACAACCCCCAGTCTGCAATCATCAGTAAATGTAGTTAGCAAAAGTCCCTAGATATCTTTTTTATGTCACAGAAATATACACCAAAGTGGAGCAGGATCCTAGACTGAGCCTTGTGGGATACCACTGGTGACATTTTTCTGTCTAGTGAAATTATCCCTAACTTTAATGGGGTGGGGTGGGGGTGGGGGTCTTCCACACAGCCAATTACCCGTTCAGTAAAATATGTAAGTTGAGTTGTATGAGTTTGTCAAAGGCCATGACAATGTCTAGATAAGCAGTGTGGACTGTATGCCCCTTATCCATGCCCTCAGTAACCTTTTCAAAGAACTCAACCAGGTTGAGCAGGCATAATCTGCTTTTTACAAAGGTGAACTGATATGTATCCTGGAATATAAAATCACCTATATTATTGTTTATTTGTTCAGCTGTAATACATTGCAAAGCCTTGAGACAAAAAGACTTGTAATTCTCAGGACCAGTAAAGGGACTTCCTTTTTGCAAAGGCACCACAGCAGCCATTCTGCACTCCTTGGGGACATGACAAGTGGAGAGACTCAAGCTGAAGAGCTGATGAATGGGTTTTGCTAAGTGAGACTTCTCAGCAGGCATCGAGAGATATTTTCAGAACCAAGTAGTATTTTTAATTTTGGAAAGTGCCAAAAGTACTTGTGGTCCAAAATGATCTCTGAAGTGTGTGTGTGTGTGTGTGTGTGTGTGTGTGTGTGTGGGGGGGGGGGGTAGACAGAAGAGAGAGATAAAAGTGGGTGGAGTGAGATTGAAAGAGAATTTGTCTGCAAGAATATTAGCAATGTCATTGGTGTCAGAGAAGGCGGTACCATCTGAGCAAAGTTCAGTACAGGACTGCAGGTTACTTCTAATCCTTCTAGTATATCTGAAAAGGCCTTTCAGTTATCTTTTAAATTAGTTGCAGTCCTGGCCTTACATCGCCTAATGTTAAGTTTGAGACTTACTTTTCAATTTTAAATCACTTTTGCAATGATGAAACGGACATGCCTTAATGATAGTCAGGAGGTTTTTTTTTCATTTCTATTGTAGAGATCGTTGCTGTGGTCGTTCCATCATATGGATTTGGTTTTTAGTTTGACGGTATGCAATGCTTACTCTGGACTGATTTCAATCCCTCAATGCGTCTACATTTCAGCTTTCAGCCTCAGTACAGGAGAGCGCTTCCACTAACTCAGAGGAAAAAAAATCAAATTTTAGAGGCGTTTAAAATAAGTGAGTCTCTGGACAAATACATGTCAAAACACAAAACAATGGAAAGAAAAGTAGATGTTTTAAGAAGTTATTCAGATGAGCTGCTAGAACTGTTCAGTAGTTAAAATGAAGAAAGGCAGGCTGAATACGATACTTACCAAAAAGATAACATTAATGAATAAATAAATAAATAAAAATAAATAACAAATCCAACAGCTGTAGCGTGCTTTGCTTTTTCACAACAAATCTGGTACATCTGGTACTGCAGCTTTTCGTCTTCACATGATCTGATATCATTAAACACCATTTCCCTTTTATAGACTGCAAACACTGTTTACTAAAGACTTATATTAATAGATCTACTTACCAAGAGGTGGTAATAATAAAGCTATTTTGTTAGATTTGCAGACTAGAATGATATTAGGGCATGGTACTTTACACCCAAAAGGATGAAATTAATATCTAGGAAAAATTGTATTTATGTACAGTGGTGTCATATTTATACTATTTTTTAACTAAATGGCTAATGGTGTTCTTCCTATAACATATATTAGCTGATTGTATCGGAATCTATTAATTTAAGTGTTTAAAGTTGTCAGGTTTTGAATATGAAGCTTCTCAAGAAGGAAATGTTTCAAAAACTAGCAATGTTAGAAGACAGACCATGTGGAGAAAACATGAGATTTTCTTCTGTATAAAAGAAACTGGAGGGAAAATATTGCATTCATGTTATGCAAGTATAAATAACACCTTGATGTGTATCTAGAATTATAAAGAATATATTGCACTAATGTGTACATCGTCATGAATATTGAGTCATATTTTTTTCTCATGCCTATGATGTAATTCTGTTTCACTGTACTACATATGCAGGCTAATTCAATTATACTCAAGTGAAGGCCTGTTGAATTTATACAACCCTGAAGCTGTCACAGTCCGTGATGTTCCTTCAGTGGAGTAATAATTTGACGCATGAATACTTTTATGTGCAATACTATCTCCTTGCATTAATTATGTTTATATCTTGAATGCTATCATGTGATAATGCCAATCAATGACGTGCAGCTGATGGCAAATTATTGATGAGCAAAGATGCACAATGACCACAATGACAAATGCTGAACAAAGGATGAAGGAAAAATATGGATACAATTCATCGTAGTGATTTGTCAACATTATGGGTTTCAACAGTTAAAATGAGTTAGACTGCACTTTCACAAGATTTGAACACTGCATATGCGGCATTACAATACAATATTGATATCAAGACCATTTTACACCACATGATCAGTTAAATAAAAAGAAGAAAGGCAACAAGACTTTCAGGGCATTGTACTTATACAATGGGCAATTCTGTTTCACTAGAGATGTTATCAGGCTTTTGCTTGCACAGTAAAGTTATGTTGACGGAATTACAGGAGATGTACTGGTAATAATGAATATGAGAGTAGAAACACATTGTGCAGGGGAAGACTTAGTCCTAGCTGTTGTGCATTACTTAATTGTATTACGTTTGCTCATGGAATGTCTTAAAGCCTAGCATAAATATATACTCCATTATTTTTAAGGTGTATTTATGCTTTATGTTTCCATATTGTTCGACATCTTCACTCCATGTGTGAGGTGTTTGTACAGCCACCTCACAAGCATTTTAGATGACCTGGCCAATATGTGCATCAAGGCTCAGTCATAGTTCAGCATAACTTAAACATATTTGTACAAATTACCTGTTTGACATGCCCTCTCTAAGTGTGATTTTTATTATTATTATGGGTCTTTAACACATCATCGACTGACTAGTATTACTAATAAGGGAGACCTAAAAGGCATTAGTTAGACCTAAGCTTTAATCCCTGTTCTCGTGCCATTCAGGCCTCTGCACATCATCATGTAGAAACCAACACAATGTTTATCTCCACAACACATTTTGCAAATTACGTGACTCAGGAAAAGTAATGAACTGACAGCTAATTAACACATAATTTATCCTCAGAGGCATTTACGTACAGTTTATAAGCATGATGTATGTTATGGATCTTCCATTGTGATGAGGAACATCGCTCTGTTTCTCAAGTGCTGTTGAACATAGTACTCTCAGCATTTTTCACTATAGGACTAAGGAAGATACTCTCAGAAAATATTGTAAGGTATGTATTCTTCTATACAACTGCTATTTTTACTTTGCTGATAAATATGCGTGCAGTGCTTCACTGAAATCAGTGCATGTAGTAATTTTATGGAACTTTTCTTCCCAGGCCTACTCAAAAAATAGTCTTTGCCCAGTTGGACTTTCCTGGTCAACAAAGACAAGTAAGTAAATAATTTCATAAATAATATTAAAATTAACTAATGCTGTCAGGCAACACAAATATTCATGTATACAAAGTTTTTAGTATTATTTCAGCATGAAAAATATTTTAGACTATCACTAAGGGAGTAAGTTTTTCTTACATTACACATATTGTTGCTCTGCTTATGATGTTTTTTTTTCTGCTTGCTAGGTTCACATTCCTGCATCTATTATTGCTTGCTGTCTTTTCTAGTTGTTTGGGGAGATGGACATGGGATATTTTCGTGCTAGCTGCATCACCATAGGTTACACTTAGATGATAAGTGTCATGCTGGGAAACTCACAGTGTTGTTTAGACTGTTGCTTGTATTTTTAAGGTGCATTTTTTTGCTGTCGTTGTTTGTCTGTTTCTTTCTTTCTTTGTTAGGTTGCAGGTATTTTTGTTACATTTAACAATGTTACATACTGATTGCGTATTGGTATATTTTGTTTAATAATTATAAAAGCATCTGTAGTACCATGTGTGTTAAGTTATGTTGTGATATCTAGTTTTTGTTCCATCACAACAAGGATATGACTCCCAAATCTAAAACTAAGAAGGGGGCATCCCTCCAGAAGCTTCTTTTCTCAGATACTGAGAATGAGGTCATGGTACAGTCCCTCTGTCTCTGTGACAGATGGCTGCTTGATTTACATGCCTCTGACAAGCCCTGTCTGGTGGCAGGTAGTGGAGGATGTCAGCATTGTTGGTGGCCAGGACCATGTACACTCAAGTGTCAGACTTAGGGCCACTGATATGATTCATTAGGCCAAGGTCGGAGTACAGGCTGTGGCACATGAGGGGAGGGCTACTGCTGGTGGTGGGCTATTGACTAAACCACCACTACCCAAGATGGAGAAGTTCTTGCCATCAATCAAGGATACAGGAAGCTCAGAAGGGTTTCACAGTGAGGTGCTGGATGTTAGAACAAAAGTGTAACAACCCCAGTGGATTTCTACGATTGATGCCCCATAATTGCCATTCAAAATTTTTTTAAATCACCCTTTATAATTGATAGTCTCATATATGTTTGTATAACCTCTTGGAATTATTGTGTCTGGGTACATGTGGCACTGAGGTACAATGCCCACCTGCAGATGGTATGGGCATATTTACATGTATTACACGTTTATCAATCACCGAGATTTGCATTTGATGTGTGGATCAGGTATCTTAGCTTAGGTATTATGGTTATTCTTATCGTTATTTTTTGAGCATTCGCAGGTGAAGCATTACCTGACACCAGCACTGTGGACTAACCCCCATCCAATCTTAATGGATCCTTACTCTCTGATTATGGCAGGGATCAACAGGTACAGTCTGGGCCTGGAGGAGGTAAGTTAGACTCAGGGAGTGTGGCTCGCAAAGCCCCAGCCCACAGCATTGACACAGTCAGTATGCCTGCTCATAGCCATGACAATGGACCATCTGAGACTGGACAGGTTGATGATGAGATGGTTGATCAGGGTGGTGTGGTAGCCCCAGATGTGGTGGACATGGGGGAATCTCCTCTAGTCATTCTCAGGGTGAAGTACCACATGGGGGTGTTGGTAGTGGTGCTCAGTGAAGGTATGCTTACTGCCCTCCCCCTGAGGTCAGTGTGTCAGCAGCTGTCATTCAATGTATGTGGAGGTACATGATGGAGGCAAAGGCTAGTTCCACCACAGCCTCAGAAGAAGTGATAAGACTTCTGCATGTCATACATTCATCATCAGATGTCAGCCGACGTGGACACAGATATGTGAGATTCTGCTGCAGCAATGCAAACCCTTCCACAGCTATATTGATGGTGGATGTGTCTACACCGAGGTCATCCACGTTGTCATGGTTTTGGACATGGTCCTGATGACAGCTCATCCAGCAGCTATCATTCACATTCATATAACACTGCAATTTCTAACCATATCCATGGAAGCAACAAGGCTACTCCTGACCAAGGCAATGCATGTGGGGAGGGCATCTGTGATGAACATAATCCTTTCCCATGCATGAATCACATGGTCACACCTGCCCAGTATGCTGTGGTATAGTTCTGGCACACAAGCCATGGCTATTTCTCTGCAGACACACACACACACACACACACACACACACACACACACACACACACACACACACACACACACACACACACACACACACACACACACACTTCACCATGGACTTCATCACATCTGGACACCCAGGGACTGAGAGTGCACACTTACTATTAACTCATCTCTCATACACACACACACACACACACACACACACACACTTCACCATGGACTTCATCACATCTGGACACACAGGGACTGAGAGTGCACACTTACTATTAACTCATCTCACACACACACACACACACACACACACACACACACACACACACACACACACACACACACACACACACACACACACACACACACACACTTCACCATGGACTTCATCACATCTGGACACACGGACTGAGAGTGCACACTTACTATTAACTCATTTCTCATACACACACACACACACACACACACACACACACACACACACACACACACACACACACACACACACTTCACCATGGACTTCATCCCATCTGGACACATAGGGACTGAGAGTGCACCTTTACTATTAACTCATCTCTCATACACACACACACACACACACACACACACACACACACACACACACACACACACACACACACACACACACACACACACACACACACACACACACACACACACACACACACACACACACACACACACACACACACACACACACACACACTTCACCATGGACTTCATCACATCTGGACACACAGGGACTGAGAGTACACACTTACTATTAACTCATACTCACACACTTGCTTTGTTTAAGACATTTCCTCTTGTACCCCCCTCCCCAACACTGTGGAAATGATGATGATGATGAGTGCGCCCTGCCCTTTGCACAATCGGTGACTTAGAGATGCCAGTGTCTGATGCCCAGAGTGTGTAGCTAATCCCTAGTTAGTCAAGGTTTTGTTGTGCTATTTATACCTAATCAGTTTTAATTTGTGTTTAGTCAGTTTATACATTCTGTTGCAGTTGTAGTACTTTTTGTAGTAGCAGTACTTGTGTAGCATAGCTTACTCAGCTACTTGTGCAAATGGTGCTGAGAATGCCCTGCCTCTGGAGGGATGCCTGATAGGGGCTTATTATGTCGGATGCACTGAGTGGCCTGACAACATGCAAGTAAGCACACTTGGTTTTGTTTGACTGCAGCATTGTTAGTGTGTGTATTTGTTGGATATATCCATTTCCATTATGCTATCTCTGTGTAGGCATCATCATATTCTGCAATCTGCTTACTTTGTTTATATATTGAATTATTTGCTCATGGCAGGCTTGATCACACACATTTGCTACCCCTAATGACAGCATCCTAACCTGGTGTTGCCTTTGTCTGATGTTTACAATAGCCAGCTTGTGCATGGGTAAACAAGGTCTGTTTTGTTTGTATGCACCAGTGTTACAGTTTGCATCTGCTGAGATCATATTCTGAGCGTATATGCAATTCACTGCCTCTTAGCCAGTGCCGTGGCATATTGTGATCCCTCCATCTGCTATGGATGCTCACTGGTGGTTGGTCCTCATCTGACCTCTCATCTTTATCAGCTGCCACTACCTGTGGTGTTGAGAACTGCTATCCCTCAAGTGGGCCACCGTGCTGCAACTGTTTTCTAAGTATAATATTATGTAAGATGGTACACAGAGTCAGTAGTTTTGCAGATGCGGTAGGGTCATATTGCAAGGGACCTCCAAATTTATCTAGACTGTGGATCCATGACTTGTGCAACCCAAACACATGCTCTATGTTTCTAGGCTCTGCATTTACAGTGTTGTGACATTGCTTACTGAGGTTGTGTGGGGTCCTAATTGGCATTATAAACCATGCTTCTAGGGCATATTTATTTATTTATTTATTTTATTTATTGACATTTGTTGACTGGGTTAGTCCAACTGGGATTTTGTCCCATTTTCAGTGGAGACCCGAGGAGAAAAGCTCCAGATAGTACAATAAAAAACACTACAGTAGTATACAAGCACAGCAAACAATAGAAATAAAACAAGTCATTACAGTAGTAAAACAATAAACAAAACAGCATTAACAATAGTTAAATGACAGCACAAGTTTCTTTTTTTTTTTTTTTTGATGCTATGTAACTGTACTAGTGAGGATAGAGTTCAGAAGTATGACAAGGATAGATGGAGTGATTCCAATGTGGGGGAGGAGAGAATTATGTAGGTCATAGCAGGGGCAAATTCTGGAATTGAGTAAATGAATCTTTAGTTTTCTTTTAAATAGTGGGGTGTGAGAAACTGAGCGAATGTCAAGGGGTAGTTTGTTCCAGGCTTGGACCACAGAGTGTTTGTAGAGTAGCTTACATACTGACTTATTTGGGTGGTAAATATCAAGCAATTGTTGATTAGAGGTGCGGAGGGGTCGAGATGGGCTGTAGACAGATACAAGGAGAGATAAGGATGGACAGTAGGATGGTTTAAAGAGCACAGAGTGCAACATGTGAAATTGATAGAGATGTAGTAGTTGTGGGAGTTCTAGCCATTGTAGAGACTTCAAAGCAATACAGTGGTGTGTGTTGTTTGGGGAGTTGGTGATGAATCTGGCAATTTTGTGGTAGGATTGTTGGAGTTTATTCAGGATAGTTTTTTGGATATTTGTGAGAACTGGAGCAGCATAGAGGAGTGAGGGGAGGAGGAGTGCTTGTCCTAGGGTGAGTCTAGCTTCGGGACTGAGATATTTTTTGTTTCGGGATAATAGACCTAATTTCTGATGTGTTTTCTTTATACATTGCTGTATGTGTTGATTGAATTTTAATTCATCGTCAATAATGACTCCAAGGAGTTTTGTGTGGGTGTCAGGTAGGATAGCTGTGTTATTACAAGACTTAATGACAAAGGAGGATTTATGATGATTAAGAGAGTGGGGTAGGAAGAGTAAGAGTTTGGTTTTAGTAGGATTGAGAATCAATATGTTCTCTGAAAGCCATTGTTCAGTGGAAAGTAGAGCTGTTTGGGTTAGGGAGTGTAGGCTGGAGATGTTGTTGGCTGTAGAAAGGATTGTGGCGTCGTCTGCATATTGTATAAGTGAGGACTGATGGCATGAGGTGAAAAGGTCATTGGTGAAGATGTTGAATAAGAGGGGACCCAAGATGGAACCTTGTGGAACACCAGTAGAGAGAGATAAGAAAGGAGAAGGGGAAGAGAACCATTTAACTGATTGTTTGCGTTCAGACAGACAGCTAGCAAACCAGATGAGGGTGGAGGTGGAGAGGTGAAAGTTAGTGAGTTTAGATAGTAGTAGTGGATGAGACACTGTATCAAAAGCTTTGGAGAGGTCAAGAAAGAGACAGGAAGTAAGTTTATTGTTCTCCAGAGATTCTGCAATGGTGTGAGTGAAGGAGAGTAGAGCAGTATTTGTGCTGTGACAGGGGCGAAAGCCATGTGGGTAGGGGTGAGTAAGTTTTGATTGAGAAGGTGATCCATAAGTTGAGTGTGGATGCATTTTTCTAGTATCTTAGATAGTGGGGACAGAATGGCAATGGGTCGGTAGTTTGAAGGGTCAGTGGAGTTACCTCCTTTGTGGAGAGGGATAGTGTAGAAGGATATTCAGTATTATCCACAAGATGTCCTTATGAGAAGTCATCCCTTGCAAACCTTTGGTAGAGATCACAAATGTGCCATAGGTGTTAGTCATGGAAACTGCCTGCGTGGGCTGCATGCACTTTAAAGATGATACCATACACACTACCAACTTCCTGGAAGTTGATGGAGTGACATCCTTTTCAGTTCATATGCCTCCTTTCCAGTTCACTAGGTGGGGCCTTTATTTTATTGTGGGTACAGTTTGTGCTCACCAGTCCCTAAGGGAAATGGGCTATAGCACATACAGTCTACATGATGGTAGCTCTCTCCTCTGAGATATGCTTTCCCACATGTTGCAGCATTGCATGCAGGACCTAGTGGAATATTCTTCAGGCTGACACCTGTGAAATTCCCACTGTGTCTCCTGTAGGTCATTGAAAATTCCCTGCAGCTAAAATACATAAAGCTGCACATACCTTACAATCCACTAGGATGGGTTCTCCATGATATTGGATGGCGCAGTGGTGCAGCAGTACTGTTGTCACCTCACAGCAAGAGGTTCTCTGGTTTGATTCTCAGCTGGAGTGCCTTCTGTGCAGAGGCTGCATGTCCTCCCTGCATTTGTGTGGGTTTCCTCCGGGTGCTCCGGTTTCCTTCCACATTACAAAGACATGCATTTGGAGCATTTCTCCCTGGGCCTCCACTGAAAATTGGCTTTGTTCCAAGTTGGACTTTCCCGGTTAACAAATGTTAAATAATAAAATATCTACTTTTTCATGTATGGTGTTTCTTTCCACCCTGTAGCTATTTCAATTTTATAGAGGCAAAGGTAGGTCAAATGTGGTCAAAAAACCCTACCTCTTTAAAGTTGATATTTGACAGCATTAGCAGCAGCACCTTCTATCAGATACTCTTCTAGATATAGGCTTACAGTTGCTGAAGCAACCCCTAACATTTTTAAAGTTTTCCTGTAGCTGTATTAGATCATATGGTTGAATTCACTGCTAAAGCATGCTCAAAGTGTTTGCAGATGTTATTTACATTTCTGAATTATTCCTCAGTTTTTTTTTCATTAGCATACAAAATAGCTGGTTATACAGTTATTGGCATACAATTCTGCTATCCAATGTTTTGCTGCTGGCCACAACATGTAGCACTGTTTGCAGCTGACCACAACATGTAGCGCTGTTTGCAGATGACTACAACATGTAACACTGTTTGCAGCTGGCCACATGTAGCACTGTTTACAGCTGGCCATGACTTGTAGCACTGTTTGCAGCTGACCATGACATGTAGCACAGTTTGCAGCTGACCACGACATGTAGCACTTTTTGCAGCTGACCATGACATATAGTACAGTTTGCAGCTGACCACGATATGTAGCACTTTTTGCAGCTGACCACAACATGTAGCACTGTTTGCAGCTGGCCACATGTAGCACTGTTTGCAGCTGACCACAGCATGTAGCACTGTTTGCAGTTGACCATGACAAGTAGCACAGTTTGCAGCTAACCATGGCATGTAGCACTTTTTGCAGCTGACCATGACATGTAGCACAGTTTGCAGCTGACCACGACATGTAGCTCTTTTTGCAGCTGACCATGACATGTATCACTGTTTACAGCTGACCACGACATGTAGCACTTTTTGCAGCTGACCACGACATGCATCACTGTTTGCAGCTGGACACATGTAGCACTGTTTGCAGCTGACCACAACATGTAGCACAGTTTGCAGCTGACCACGACATGCATCACTGTTTGCAGCTGGACAAATGTAGCACTGTTTGCAGCTAACCACAACATGTAGCACAGTTTGCAGCTGACCACGACATGTAGCACTTTTTGCAGCTGACCACGACATGTAGCACTGAGGAGAAAAGTGAGTCAAAAAAACACTACAGTGTGAAAAAAAATGACTAAAAAAAAAGCGTTGACAGCACAAGTTTCTTTTTTTTTTTTTTTGATGCTATGTAACTGTACTAGTGGGGATAGAGTTTAGAAGTATGACAAGGATAGATGGAGTGATTCCAATGTGGGGGAGGAGAGAATTATGTAGGTCATAGCAGGGGCAAATTCTGGAATTGAGTACATGAGTCTTTAGTTTTCTTTTAAATAGTGAGGTGTGAGAGACTGAGGGAATGTCAAGGGGTAGTTTGTTCCAGCCTTGGGCCACAGAGTGTTTGTAGAGTAGCTTACCTACTGACTTATTTGGGTGGTAAATATCAAGCAATTGTTGATTAGAGGTGCGGAGGGGTCGAGATGGGGTGTAGCCAGAGACAAGGAGAGATAAGGATGGACAGTAGGATGGTTTAAAGAGCACAGAGTGCAACATGTGAAATTGATAGAGATGTAGTAGTTGTGGGAGTTCTAGCCATTGTAGAGACTTCAAAGCAATACAGTGGTGTGTGTTGTTTGGGGAGTTGGTGATGAATCTGGCTATTTTGTGGTAGGATTGTTGGAGTTTATTCAGGGTAGTTTTTTGGATATTTGTGAGAACTGGAGCAGCATAGAGGAGTGAGGGGAGGAGGAGTGCTTGTCCTAGGGTGAGTCTAGCTTCAGGACTGAGATTTTTTTTTTTCGGTATAATAGACCTAATTTCTGATGTGTTTTCTTTATACAGTGCTGTATGTGTTGATTGAATTTTAATTCATTATCAATAATGACTCCAAGTAGTTTTGTGTGGGTGTCAGGTAGGATAGCTGTGTTATTAAAAGACTTAATGACAAAGGAGGATTTATGATGATTAAGAGAATGGGGTAGGAAGAGTAAGAGTTTGGTTTTGGTAGGCTTGAGAATCAGTATGTTCTCTGAAAGCCATTGTTCAGTGGAAAGTAGAGCTGTTTGGGTTAGGGAGTGTAGGTCGGAGATGTTGTTGGCTGTAGAAATGATTGTGGAGTCGTCTGCATATTGTATGAGTGAGGACTGATGGCATGAGGTGAAAAGGTCATTGGTGAAGATGTTGAATAAGAGGGACCCAAGATGGAACCTTGTGGAACACAGTAGAGAGAGGTAAGAAAGGAGAAGAGGAAGAGAGCCATTTGACTGATTGTTTGCGTTCAGACAGACAGCTAGCGAACCAGCTGAGGGTGGAGGTGGAGAGGTGAAAGTTAGTGAGTTTAGATAGTAGTAGTGGATGAGACACTGTATCAAAAGCTTTGGAGAGGTCAAGAAAGAGACAGGAAGTAAGTTTATTGTTCTCCAGAGATTCTGCAATGGTGTGCGTGAAGGAGAGTAGAGCAGTAGTTGTGCTGTGACAGGGGCAAAAGCCATGTGGGTAGGGGTGAGTAAGTTTTGATTGAGAAGGTGATCCATAAGTTGAGTGTGGATGCATTTTTCTAGTATCTTAGATAGTGAGGACAGAATGGCAATGGGTCGGTAGTTTGAAGGGTCAGTGGAGTTACCTCCTTTGTGGAGAGGGATAGTGTAGAAGGATATTCAGTATTATCCACTAGATGTCCTTATGGGAAGTCATCCCTTGCAAACCTTTGGTAGAGATCACAAGTGTGCCATAGGTGTTAGTCATGGAAACTGCCTGCGTGGGCTGCATACACTTTACAGATGATACCTTACACACTACCAACTTCCTGGAAGTTGATGGAGTGACATCCTTTTCAGTTCATATGCCTCCTTTCCAGTTAACTAGGTGGGGCCTTTATTTTATTGTGGGTACAGTTTGTGCTCACCAGTCCCTAAGGGAAATGGGCTATAGCACATAAAGTCTACATGATGGTAGCTCTCTCCTCTGAGATATGCTTTCCCACATGTTGCAGCATTGCATGCAGGACCTAGTGGAATATTCTTCAGGCTGACACCTGTGAAATTACCACTGTGTCTCCTGTAGGTCATTGAAAATTCCCTGCAGCTAAAATACATAAAGCTGCACATACCTTACAATCCACTAGGATGGGTTCTCCATGATATTGGATGGCGCAGTGGTGCAGCAGTACTGTTGTCACCTCACAGCAAGAGGTTCTCTGGTTTGATTCTCAGCTGGAGTGCCTTCTGTGCAGAGGCTGCATGTCCTCCCTGCATTTGTGTGGGTTTCCTCCAGGTGCTCCGGTTTCCTTCCACATTACAAAGACATGCATTTGGAGCATTTCTCCCTGGGCCGCCACTGAAAATTGGCTTTGTTCCAAGTTGGACTTTCCCGGTTAACAAATGTTAAATAATAAAATATCTACTTTTTCGTGTATGGTGTTTCTTTCCACCCTGTAGCTATTTCAATTTTATAGAGGCAAAGGTAGGTCAAATGTGGTCAAAAAACCCTACCTCTTTAAAGTTGATATCTGACAGCATTAGCAGCAGCACCTTCTATCAGATACTCTTCTAGATATAGGCTTACAGTTGCTGAAGCAACCCCTAACATTTTTAAAGTTTTCCTGTAGCTGTATTAGATCATATAGTTGAATTCACTGCTAAAGCATGCTCAAAGTGTTTGCACATGTTATTTACATTTCTGAATTATTCCCCCATTTTTTTTTTCATTAGCATACAAAATAGCTGGTTATACAGTTATTGGCATACAATTCTGCTATCCAATGTTTTGCAGCTGGCCACAACATGTAGCACTGTTTGCAGCTGACCACAACATGTAGCGCTGTTTGCAGATGACCTCAACATGTAACACTGTTTGCAGCTGGCCACATGTGGCACTGTTTACAGCTGGCCATGACTTGTAGCACTGTTTGCAGCTGACCTGACATGTAGCACAGTTTGCAGCTGACCACGACATGTAGCACTTTTTGCAGCTGACCATGACATATAGTACAGTTTGCAGCTGACCACGATATGTAGCACTTTTTGCATCTGACCACAACATGTAGCACTGTTTGCAGCTGGCCACATGTAGCACTGTTTGCAGCTGACCACAGCATGTAGCACTGTTTGCAGTTGACCATGACAAGTAGCACAGTTTGCAGCTAACCACGGCATGTAGCACTTTTTGCAGCTGACCATGACATGTAGCACAGTTTGCATCTGACCACGACATGTAGCACTTTTTGCAGCTGACCACAACATGTATCACTGTTTGCAGCTGACCACGACATGTAGCACTTTTTGCAGCTGACCACGACATGTATCACTGTTTGCAGCTGGACACATGTAGCACTGTTTGCAGCTGACCACAACATGTAGCACTGTTTGCAGCTGACCACAACATGTAGCACAGTTTGCAGCTGACCACGACATGTAGCACTTTTTGCAGCTGACCACGACATGTAGCACAGTTTGCAGCTGACCACGACATGTAGCACTGTTTCCTAAATCAGAAACTCCACACATCTCTACTTGTCTTGCACATGCCCCACACCTTTAGCATGATGACTAGGCTTCATGGATCCCAGTCAACTATTACTTATAAAAACAAAAAAACAATGCAAACATGTTTGTAATGGCTGGAATATAACCATTTCATTCTTTAAATTTCCCACTTTATAATATGCTTTTTTAAATGGCAAATACACATACTGTATACTAAAACACACAGATACATTTAGGGATGTGTCTGCACAAGTTCAAAGAATACATCTTAACTGTACTAATACGTATTGCTGTTTCATGAATAAAAGACAGTTCCTGTTAAGACTAGAATACAGAATATCTCTTTTTTCGTGTGTTGCAATTTTTTTGATCCTCATAGCTGACCATAAGCTGCTCTCAGCTCTTCTTATCTCCCAGGACTGTGAACGTGACTTAGCCTTCCCTGGCCTAATGCATTCATGACCCATATTTGAAGTGAAGATATTGAGGAGGTTAAGGTATGCACATGAGCAGCATACTATTGCCGGAGTAGGATTCAGGTATTTCTCACCCCTCCCGTGCACTTTCCCCTTACTTTGGGTTGGAGTACAATAGGACCTGTAGTGTTTCATCTGCATCACCACATGTGACCAAACCCAGGGTCTACTTCCCTCTTGTACAGCACTGCCTGTGAGTTCCTGGCCTCGACCAGGGTTCTATTGTGATAATAAATCTGTCTGGGCACCCTATCTTCACCTTGAATGGGCACCCTCATCCTTGTTGCCTGTATCACTATGCACCCAAGTAGCTAAAGAAACCCAGGTCACATGGCTTATATTCCTGACGTTATCTCTGTATGTCACCTGTGCAGGCAACAGAGCAGCTGTGCTTTCCTGCTGAGTATGTTCATGTAGGACACAATGAGTTAAACATTATATGATTTCATTATAATCCCATTAGCATAAAATGCATTTAATATACTGCTTGTTGGCTCCAAGGTTTATTGCATTCCTACTTGCACAGTTTCTGTTATACAGGCAACACGGCATATCCAGTGATCCCATTGTAGAGTTATATATGCAGGATGCGTGTCATGCGGTTTTAAATTTCTTTTGGTTTCATTACAAACCCATTTACCCACACTACATTAAATTCAATCTTAAGTATTAAATGGCTCTATTATAGTTACATTCACAAAGGCTGGTTTTAATTATAAATGCTGCATTTAGTACACTATTAAGGACAGTACATTTTCATATCAGTCTGACTGGCCAAGCTGCATTTGATAAAGTGTTAAACATTCCTTGTTTCTGCTTTCTCATTTACAAACTTAATTTTTAACATTCCCTGGTGTTACTGTAATGTAATTTTCATTTAGTGTATTGCCAGGCATTTGTTTGCTTTATTATGCTGTTTACACACAGTACTTTATATATAATGACAAATCATCTTTGTTTTCATTCCTGTTTGAGATTGCATTTAACGAACGCTTAGAAGATATTAGCCACTCCTGTTTCATTATTATAGTTCCATTTGCACATACTTCAATGAATACACAAGGACGGGCAGTCTATGGTGTAGTAATTGCACTGTGACACAGAATGAATCTCATGTAATATTAAATATTTCTTGATGATTCTACAGAAGCCTTGTTTCCACAGTTACGGGTAAGCATTGCATGGTTTCCCTTTACTCCCATTTGCACAAACTGAATGTAATAAGAATGTAAAACTCTTTTGCTCTCTAGCATGTACATTAAACCTTGCCAAATTTTCTGAATCTGTCTCCTGTGTTTATGTTTTTCTTTTGCATACTTTTCAACTGATGCAACAAAATAACTGCTGTGCAGTAAAATGTTACATTGTTAGCCAGCAGTTCAATGAATAATGGAATCTTCCAGAAGATACACTATGAATCCCAGAACTACTAGGCACCACAGAAAGTGTAGACTGCAGGCG
This sequence comes from Protopterus annectens, assembly GCF_019279795.1. Lineage (NCBI taxonomy): Eukaryota > Metazoa > Chordata > Ceratodontiformes > Protopteridae > Protopterus > Protopterus annectens. The sequence continues at coordinate 1,004,934,736 of NC_056737.1, forward strand.
GCATAAGTCTCTTGTGGGTAAGAGACATCTGCATGCAAGAAGAAAAATGCAAGCTGCTGTGACATTTAGACATTTAAATGCTAGATGTGTGAACTGGTGTAGGGTTGGAGCAGTGGATAAGTGCACAAGTTCTTTATCATTAACACAAAAGAGACCATATCACTGCAGGAAACTGTATCTCTTGCTCAACATATTAAAAAATGCAAAGTGACAGAGAAATAATGTGTTTAGTTATTTGGGAGAGTCAAGAATAAATTATGGCCTTAATCACTATAATTTATTGCTTGCAAAGGTATCAATATGAAGGCTACTGAATGAAGTAAATCTTCTGAAAAGTGTGATATTTCAATGGGTTTATAATGTCCTTTGATGTAGAAATATGGGGCTATAATTTATTTATTTATTTATTTATTCCAGTTGGTGACCGGGGAGGTCTTCTGGGCTCAAGAGCCCGCTATCAGTGGAGGCCCGGGGATAAAAGCTCCACAGTACAATGTCACATCATAATGAAAATACAAATAAAAAATACAAAAACTTAAAATACAAAGAAAAAAAATATTTGTTTTAAAGGGGCTATATTGTCCTTTGATGTAGAGCAATGGGACTATAATGTCCTTTGATGTATAACAATAGTACTATAATGTCCATTGATGTATAACAATAGGACTATAATGTCCTTTCATGTAGAACAATTGGACTATAATATCCTGTGATGTAGAACAATGGGGCTATAATGTCCTTTGATGTAGAACAATGGGACTGTAATGTCCTTTTATGTAGAACAATGGGACTATAATGTCCTCTGATGTAGAACAATGGGACTGTAATGTCCTTTAATGTAGAACAATGGGACTGTAATGTCCTTTGATGTACAACAATAGGACTATAATGTCCTTTTATGTAGAACAATGGGACTATAATTCCTCTGATGTAGAACAATGGGACTATAATGTCCTTTGATGTAGAACAATGGGACTATAATGTCCTCTGATGTAGAACTATGGGACTATAATGTCCTTTGATATAGAACAATGGGACTATAATGTCCTTTGATGTAAAACAATGGTACTATAATGTCCTTTGATGTAGAACAATGGGACTATAATGTCCTTTGATGTAACAATAGGACTATAATGTCCTTTGATGTAGAACAATGTGACTATAATGACCTCTGATGTTGAACGATGGGACTATAATGTCCTGTGATGTAGAACATTGGGACTGTAATGTCCTTTGATGTAGAACAATGGGACTATAATGTCCTTTGGTGTAGAACAATGGGACTATAATGTCATTTGATGTAGAACATTGGGACTGTGATGTCCTTTGATGTAGAACAATGGGTATATAATGCCCTTTGATGTAGAACAATGGAGCTATAATGCCCTTTGATGTAGAACAATGGGGCTATAATGTCCTTTGATGTAGAACACTGGAACCATAATGTCCTCTGATGTAGAACAATGGGACTATAATTTCCTTTGATGTAGATCATTGGGACTATAATGTCCTTTGCTGTAGAACAATGGACCTGTAATGTGCTCTGATGTAGAAGAATTGGGCTATAATGTCCTCTAATGTAGAGCAATGGGGCTATAACGTCCTTTGATGTAGAACAATGGGACTGTGATGTCCTCTGATGTAGAACAATGGGGCTATAGTGTCCTTTGATGTAGATCCTAATATCCTCACATCTATTAGAAATTAGGAGAAATGTTGATACCAATGCTGTATCTAAGCATATAATATAATATGATATTAACCATGTGTTTAAATTTAGAGTTTTACAATAAATATTTAAGAATAAAAGAGGAGGTAATATTGTTAACCAGACAATGTGTAGAATACAAATGGATACATCATTTCAGAGCTGAGACCCCACCAGGTATCAATGTTTCAAATAGTATTAAACCAATTTTAAAACTTAAACATAATTATATTTAATATGATCACTGGGTTTTCTACATGTATTTCTATTTTTATTTTCATTGTTTATATATTTACAATATATTTTATGCTACACAAGTGTCTTTATGCTGTATGATAGTTTTCATACATTACTATTGTTTTATTGAAAGTCACATGACTGCTAATTAGGTAATTGGTAGACTGGCTTTTAATAACACACGTTATATAAGAGAACTTGTTACTTTGAATGTTTTATCTTGCATTGCTAAAGAGCTATTGGGGCTTGAAAGCTTTTAGTTTTGAATAAAGTGATTTATCTTAGACGTTTGGACTTCTGTTTTTTTACTACTTATTGTAGACGTTGGGGGACATGCTGATCGCTGTGCAATACCACTTAGTGTGTTTGTGTGATGGAAAGCAAAATATGCAACAATGTATCTTTTCTGAAACTGACAATGTCTGCTTATTGCCTGTGCCATTATGCTGTTTCATGCAAATGAGACAGGCGGAGCTCCACATGAATTATTATCGTAAGAAGTGTTTATTAGTTTCCATTATTAAAAGATAAATGTGGTACTTGAGCGAAGATCTACATATCCTATGTGCTGTGTACTTCATTGTGTTTACCAGGTGTGCTACACACAAACTTGATTCACAGCTGTAATTTATGCTGTCTTTATCATAGAAGCAACTTCCATGAATTTTAAAGTATTCATCTGTTTCAACATGTTTGCGCTAAGCCATGCACTGGGCAAATAATAACATTTAAAATAAATAAATAAAAGGAATCATAAACAACATTACAAATACATTTTAACACACCTTACAGATTTTTACATGCTTCTAGATTTGAACTATCATACTAAAGAAATAGCAAAGCCCACTAGCAGTGTTTCATCTCTCTTTGCCACAGAAACAACTTTTCAGCAGGAAAGCAAATCATTGTGCAGACAAACATGTCCCATTTCCCCCACAATATTAACAAGACATGTACACTTGTACACTCGCAGTTGTTTGTACGTGTGGCTTACATATTTAGTGCAATGAGTGATCTCAAAACCATTTATGACAATTTATGACAATTGTTTGCAATAATGCAGCTCTGTCTTCTCTTTCTATTGTGTTTTTTATTCTCTTATCAGTGCTGTACTCTCAGACGTGCAGTCTATAGTACATTTTGTATCATTCTCCTTTAAATGTATGATAAAAGTACATGACAGTGAAAATCAGTTTTCAGCAAAGGTAACAGAAGTTGACTATTAGTAATCAAAAATGAGAAATGCGAGCTGTACACTTCAATTTAAAAGCTTGCTAAAGATGCGTCTGCATTTTGTAAGTGTATCCTGGGTGACACACCCACTGCAGGTAAGTTAGTCTGAATTGCCATTGTGTCTTCTTTCTCTCTCCTACTAATCATTCACAGTCGCAATCCATTAGCAACTACACTGAGGAAGTGCCTACATTATGTTAAGACCTGCTACACACAGACAAAAGTTTAGGATTCAGCAATTCTAATGAGGTCACACCTCATTTGCATCTACACTGTACTCAGAGGCCTGAATCTACACTATAAAAAGGTATCCACATAGCTAGGGAGCTTGAAGGTGTGGAGACTTGTATATCTGGAGAATACAGAAGATTGTTATTCCTTTTGATTTGTTTGTACAGAATGCTTCTAATCTTGTGAAGACATGATTGTATACTTCAAGTACATTCTAGATTATGTAACATGTTACAAAGAAAATTATATATATGCATTAGAAAATGGAACTTTTATCTGTATGCACCTCTTACAGTTCACTGTTGGCATAAGCATTTTTGTCAGGCATTTACATTTCTCAGATAAACAGGTTATTAACTTTCTTCACAAGTGTTATTGTAAAAATTGGTTATTTTACAATCCTGTATATTGTTTCAGAGAAATGTAATGCACTACCTCAAAGATACAGGGTGTTAGGATTTAAAATGCCTTAGAGAAACATATAAAATTAACTTTTCTGTTATGAATGTGTACACATTGTGAGAATTGTGTGTAAAGCATATATAACTATTCAGTTATGTGGTATTCCTTGGTTTGTGCAAACTTTCATTGCTTGTTGTTTTAGGGGTCAGGGAGCCAACTACCATTTGTGTGTTGCACAACAAAAATTGTGTTTCAAGAGGTTTTCTCTTGCAAATGTGTAGTCATCCTGTTATTTCAGTGGGAAACAATTTATTACTAAAGTGGTATTCCTTGTTTTGGAGAAAACATTGCTTTGTTTATGAGTGTGATATGGCAGAACCACATAACCTTCAATTTTAATCATTGAAAGTTGTGTCTCCAGTGCTTAATGCTGAAAAATATGTATATATGAGCAGGAATTTGCTTATGTGATATTTATGTTTTGTATCCTTCTCTGTTTTATGTCACATAGGATTATTACACCCAAGAAAACAAATCCATGTGAACCCACTTTCAGTGCCTCAGAAAATGATGTCATAATGCAGACATTCAGGCACCACAGTGCCTTTCTGCTTGAGAGAGGACATGGGGATATGACTGATAAATGCAGATTTTAAACCAGATAGGCAATAACCAGGACTTATGACCAGGTGAATCATATGGCCACTGATATGATTTCATCAGCCCAGAGGAAAGGAGCTGCAGTTGCCCATGAACAGCTGGCTGTGGGGGGGGGGGGGCTGCTACTAAGCCACTAGTGACAACATCAGTGATCCAGAGAGCTCAGTCGAAACTGCACACGAACGTGTGATTGATGTTGGTGCTGATGTTTTTGGGAGGACAGCAATGTACCAGGAGGAGCTTCAAGGTAATCTAAAATATATCAAGTTTTAAGATTTGCTTGTGTAGTAAAATATAGAAAAATGTAACTAATATTTTGTGTGTTGTTGTTTTTTTTTTTTTTTATGAAGCTATTAATAAATTGATAGAGTTAACATCACATTTTTGTTCGTTACACATGGGCATTGGGTCGACGTGTCAGCCAAGTTTCAGTTAAAACTATTGTTAACGACATACAGGCAAACCTGTGTATTCACTGTCCCCCATGTTACTGCAGTTATGATGTTTAATTTGGGTTCTTACCTTGCTTCATTTCTTCCAGGACCATCCTCCCTACAGTACACGTGATAAACCAAACATTGTTCATTGATTATTGATGACCATTTGTCCGATATATACATGTATCTATATGTCTGAGGTGGGTGTGATGAGTGTGTTTATTCCTGTACCATCTGTGATAACATGACCAGTGTTAGTTTGTTATCATTTAAATTGCTTTAAATATTTAGTGCAGTATTAATTTTGTTCCTATGTTTGTTGCATATTATCGCAGGTGATATTGACAGTGGAAATGTAAGTCTCTTAAGACTTGATATCAGAGTATCGGCAGACTCTGATGATGATTGTGGGCAAACTGAGGCACAGTCTGGGGGTGCAGAGGTTGAATCTGACATTGAGATTGACATTCAGCCATCCCCTGTATTTCACTCAGACATGGTCAGTAGGCATATGCATACCTATTCCAGTGAACCCATGGATATTGGACATGTGGAGGGGGGCACACTTGATCAATGTAGTGAAGTTACTGCGGCTTCAGTGCTGGTTGACTCTGGCTGTAGTTAAAGTGGGGGTGAACTGCCCATATGAGGGTTTTTAGTAGTTCTTGAAAGAGGCCTGCTTTCCACCCTCCACCTACTCCTGGTGTGTCTTTATGTGCCCCGCAACATATGTTTAGGTCAACCATGGAGATGCAAGCATGTTCCACTAAGGCCTCTGAGGACATGCTTAGGATTGTAGATGTGGCACAGGCTGACATGCATGACTGTCTCCACTGTTTGGCTGATTCAGTGAATCTGATAAATGATGCAATGGAACTGGAGTGTCTGTGATGGAACATCTGCTGGGAGGGGGACAGCACCTATGTGGACATAGGTCAGCACCAACATCTAATGTTAGTTAACGTGATGACCATGCTCAGTCATGTTCCCATAGTGGAACTACTTCCATTGCTTCATCAGTGATTGAGGTGTCCATGCCTAGACTTGGTAGGACATGGGGTCATGGTCCTGGGTGTACTTATGAGGAGAGCTCATCCAGCAGACAGCAGTCACATTCAGGTAGCAGCAGCACATCTGACCATGAGCGTAGATGTGCAAGTGCAACTCCCAGCAATGCCAGTTCTCATGGTTGGGGGTGACGATGATGAACTGCCACCTCTACCATGCTCAGCTCACACTTGTCCAACATACCAGGATGTAGAGATAGCACAGAGCTTGGCTGTGTTCTTGCAGACACTCATGCACACATTTCACCTTGACTGCCCATAAAGACCCACTCATAGCAGTTATGTGGGCCAGTTGTGAGGCTTACAGGTCATTCTGTCTCAGTGACCATTTGATACTTTATCAAAATCTCTGCCTGCCTGACTTTCTTACTCACATGCACTCACTACCTTTTGTGCCAGACTTGCCTTCCTGCCCCCCCCCCCAAACAATACGCAGTGCAAATGATGATAAATGTGGCATCTCCTTGTTTCTATCTTTTGGATTCAGGGATACATAAGTTTTTTTGGCTGATGCCCAGGGTGCGTAGCTGACTGAATATTTAGTATATATGTGTTTGCAATGCTCTTTTGACAATTGTACTGCTTTCTTACAGGTTTTTGTATTGTGTATATCTTTGATGCATGAGGTCTGTTAGGTGATAGAGAACACGTCTATTGATCTAAGTCATTGCTGTCACATTTTGATGTCATTGCTGTAAAACTCACATCATGTTATGTTACTAAGTGACAGTTTGCAAGGATTTTCCTTTTATTTGTATTATTAGCCATTTACTTTCATATTCCAGGTTCAACACTTACCTTGATAGTCCCACAATTACAAGTGTTTTAATTCTGGGCTGATTCTGTGTGATGCTAGCAGTACACAGCCATTATATGGGGAAGTATGGGTTGTGAGCATTGCCTGGCATCATTGTTACTGTATGTATGTATGTATGTATGTATGTGCATAGGATGAAAGTTGTACACCCTCAGGTGGTGATCCTGTGTGTGTACCTGCTGCCTCTTGGCCAGTGAGAGGGCATACTGTGCACTCCTACATCTGCCTACACCCACAGTGGCTGGTAGCTCCCCCTCTGACTCCTCACCTGTGTGTGGCTGTGGTGACTTTGCCAGTGGGGGTGGGATGTGTGCCCCTTTCCCTTGCTATTCCTGCTGAGGCTGTTTTCTCAGCATAATATTGTGAAGGCTGGGACAGAGAGTGAAAGTTTCAGCACATGTATGAGGATTGCACTGCAGGGCTCCCCCTGATGTATCTAGGCACCATAACCATGATTTAAGCAGCACAAACACACACTCTATGATATTTCTTGTTTGAGCATGTGCCTCATTATAGCATTCTTCAGTGAGTGTGTGTGTATTTCTGATGGACATCTGTAGTCAGGCTTTGAGTGCATACACTGCATCACCCAGTAAATGACATTGTGGGATATCCCCTCTAGAACATCTCTAACACAGTTGAAAGTTGTGGTAGATATGGGAGTCATGGTAACTGCATGGGTTGCCAGCACACACATTCAGGATGATTCCCTTAGTATTACAGGTAACCCACCAGTTAATGACATGGACCCCCTTTCTGTTTATGTACACTATTTTCTGATCCATAGGTGGTACCTTGATTTCAATGCGCATGCAGTCTGTGGCACCCAGCACTTCAGGGAAGTGTGCTATAGGGTAGATATCCTGCATAGATGTAGCTCTGTCCTCAGCTGCACAGGAAAAATATATGTAGCCACTGGCATGTTGTAGCATAGTATTCATGAACTGATGAAGGATCCTGGATACTGATGTCTGTGACACTCCCAGGATATCCCCTGTTGGTCTCTGGAAGGTTCTTGTAGCTAATATTCTAAATACCATGCATACCTTAGTCTTCACAGGTATTTTTTTTCCTCAGTTTGCCCTTGATCTCAGTTGAGGACTACAGAAGATGCAGAGCTCCTGTACTGTGTCTCTGCCACCATGTAGTGCACTACAATTTCCACCTCATGCAGACCATGAAAAGTTAAATGGTATCTAAACACCCTTATCGTTCTTGACCAAGCTCTATTCGCAGCAGCAGCATAGACTTCAGCCTGTTGCACACACACATACTGAATAGCATTCTTTCCAGCATTCTTTCCATGTAGAGTAGTTTACGTGGCTGTATTGCAATAGGTTTGGGAATTTGAGGCCAAAACCTGCACTGAGTGCACATGATTGCTTTATAGCTAGTGAAATAGCTCCTTCATCTTGGATTGGTTGATTAGCATATAATTCAGCTACTTATATTATAATTACCATGGAACAATCTTTACCAGGTTTGTGTGGCTGTACACAGCATGTAGAGCCACTTACTAAATACAAAACAGTGTGCTACCACATGAGCATGGCACCACAATGAGTACATGTTTTTTAGTGCATTGTGTAGGCTTTATTCAATCTGCACCAGAATATATAATTAGTTGTGGGGGGGGGGGGGCTTGCCTTCCTGCAAAAAATTATATTTTCTTTTTAACTTTGTTTTTGCATGTGCCAAGATGGATGCTTGGCACATGCTTAGTAGTGTGTCAATGAGCATAATGTTGATCATTTGGTGTTGAAATTATTCATGTCAATATTAATGCTGTTTGATAAAGGTAAATAAATCCATATACATACATATATATAACTATATATATATATATATATATATATATATATATATATATATATATATATATATATATATATATATATGGGCCTGCTTTTATATAACGAAAGCCCATAATCATGGACATTATTTTTGCAAGATGAGGGTTTCAGATGGTTTTGTGTAGTTTTGGGCAAGTTTTTACTTACCCTGGGAAAAGGTACATGGTTCGGTTTTTTAGTTTCGTTATTTTCATCTCGTGAAAATAATGTTTGTGATTATGAGTTTTTGTTACATCAAAGAAGATCCAGATATAGTTATACGGATCTACTTCAGTAGATCGAACATGTTACAAGTTCGAACCACATATGGCCGAGACCATATGTTCGAACTTTTGATAGTTCAAACACTGAACTAAAAAAAGAAAAAAAACAACAAAAAACAAAATTAAACTGCTGTAGCACCCCCCACACCCCCCTTACTTAAATATACCAACTCCGAGATCTCACTACATTGTGGAAAAGGGAAATCTTCCCATTCCGTACTGTATGGAGATCGCCATTCAGTCCGATCAAACATTTACAAGTTCGAACATATCATCTCAGCCATATGAGGTTCAAACTTGTAATATGTTCGATCTACTGAAGTAGATCCAGTTATACATATATATATATATATATATATATATATATATATATATATATATATATATATATATACTTACGCACATAGATAAAACTTGAGAGACCTCACTATTTACTCATCATAAAAATCTCTGGTCTTAGTCTCCTTCTCTGTTTTGATACACTAAAAGTTCCTGTCCCCCTACTCAGTGTCATGCAGGATCTTCAGGGATGATCTTGACTTTACCTACCATACTATGAATAACCTAAAGCTCTACAAACTCCTTCACCTAAATAGAACCAGTGGCAAAACAAATGTCTGCTGTTGAGACCTAAACCTGTTCTACCACATCAACAACACTAGATGGTGTAATAAATACCTCCCAGTTTGTATCTCCTCTGCTTCTGCAGTAGGCTTTCCTTACATATCAAGCAGAGCATTTCCCTAGGAACCTTTAAAACCAGTCCAAATAATTGCATGGGTGATCACATGTTTTTTTCTGGGGATACATAGAGAAAGCCTACTTAGTGGGGGACATTATTAGTCTGCCTAGTCTGCCAACAATATCAGGGTGATATGGCCAAGCTTGCTGTTGATATCCTTGGCTAGAAGTTTAGTAAGAACCCTTGAACCTGTGAATGTATGTCTCTTTATGTTTGCAGAGATAAAAATGCTTAGCTGATTGTGTGTAGTTTGTTTTAAATATTTCCTAGTTTTAGCTCATATAAGGGTGTATTTTACCTATTTTTATTGTTTGTTCCTGTACAGAGAATACCCGGTTTCTTTTTGATGAATAATAACTTAACCATAAAACATAAAAGAGTGAGGAAAAAGTAAAAATACACTAATCTTTTACAGAGATATAAACAGAGGACCCAGACAGGGATAATGAATTGTGATTATGTCACATGCAAATTAAATATTTTACATACATTCTTTCCAGAGAATAGTATGTGTTGATTCATATTGCAATCTGTAAAATAACATCTTTTTGTAAAAGAATGCAAAACAAATGTGTTTTTATTATTACATGGCATGAATTCTTCATTTTTTAACAACTTAATGTCAGCTTTGCAGTTCCAGGATTTTTAAAAATTATAAAAGTTGACTTTCCCATCACAATATGAAGCATTTAGTTTAGTTTTAACATAAACATTTAAATAGACTCCATGCAAAGAGCAGTTTTCTGCCAACAAAAATTAGGTTAAAACTGCTAACACTGCTAAACAATACATTTTTAGGACATTTGAGCTGTGTTATATCTTTGGGCATTAACTCAAAATATTGAGTTGATTTGAGGTTAGATATAAAGGTTCATGTAGTGCTTTGCTTATTATGGAAATGATACAAAATATCAATTAGTTGCAACAGCAGATGACATTTAGCACTAACTTTACTCTGCTCAGTGCTGGCTGATTCAGGATTTCATCTGAAACAGTAACCATTAAAGAACAGGTGGCTTTTAACAACAAACATTTGTGGGTGAGGAACATGTTGTCATGTATACATTTAAACACCTTCCACTAAAAGATGACAGAATGCTGAATGTCAGAACCTGCAACACTACACATGAAGAAATTGCTAGGACGCAATCCTGCCAGCATATAATGCTCAAGTACTTATTACTCAAAGAACATTATGTACTCATTAAAAGTAAACAGAGCTGATTACTTTATCTTAAAGAAGGAACACATATTGATTTTTGGTGCTGGCATATCAGACAGTAATTTAAAACAGAACTCAGAGTTCAAAAAGTACATCTGAATTTTTTTTCACATTATTTTTATCATCAGAAGAGAACGCTCAGAAGCAGTAATGCATACATCAAAAGTCTTAATAAAATAATCTATTGTTATTATTACAGTGTATGTGTGATGTAACTCTTCCATTAAATGTACCAGTAAAAGGGAGGGTGCACATTTACTGGAAAATAGCCAGTTAGGTGTCATAGTTCAGTCATCCAGAAATCCAGTAGCTATTACAAGTGTTTTAGCATTAAATTTCCCCTCAGGAGAGCTCATCTCCCTGATATTGCCTCAGCCAATTGACGGCTGGACTTTGGCACGTCTTGAAGACTTATTAAAAGCATTACAGCTGACAAAAATGAAATTACAGGTCTTGTATTACAACTTATTCCTTTAGGCTAGTTTAACACACTAAATTACTTTATTGGTTTAAACTGTTCGCTTGAATCTTTTCATTTTGACACAAAAATGATATGTACTGTAATTTGGTAAAGACATGAAGTCTGACTGACTGACTAAACATGCTAATTGAAATTCTTATGTATGTTTTAAACATTTTAAACTGAATTAAAATATAACTGAGTAAAACATGGATAAATAACTATGAATTGTATCAAACGCACTTGGATTTATGTCATTTGATCAATGGCATATTTGACTGAACCCCAAATAGTCAAACACAACTGACTGAAAACTCATTGGACTTAAAACACATTTCTCTGAATGGTACTTAATATAAAAAACATATTGCACAACAAATAAGGTACAGAAATGTACCCCTGCACCCATTACTTATATATACTAAGTCCATGGTTGCCAAGCTGTGAAGAACAGAAAAAAATACCACATGCTTTTAATCAGTGCTGACACACAAATACAACTCTCTACAGATCTGAGGATATGAAATGATGGAGGCCCTGAGGCTCTTCATACGTTCTTAATACTGATCAAAAATGACACCCTTGCATACTGCCTATACACTTTTCATAAATGATGTATTCAAATGATTTTTGGGTCCTTTGTGTTTGGCCATTTGAGAGTCAGTCAAATGAGTTTTTAATCAATTGATTAAAATCCCCCTAATGCTCACACATGTGCACATGTGTACACACACACACACACACACACACACACACACACACACACACACACACACACACACACACACACACACACAAATACACACTCACATCAGACAGATAAACTTATAGTATTATTAAAGAGAAAAACTATTTTAGAAGAAGGCCAAATTAATCACATGATTACCCACCTTCGCTATTGTTGAGATGACCTTGGTGCAAGTGTTTTTGCATCCTTGTAATTGAAATATAACCAGCTGAAATAGGTTGTTGATAAAATGTCAAGGTCATACAGGCTGGAGTCCCCCCACCCCCCAAATATAATGCTGTATACACGCATACATACATACATACTCTTAAACTCTTCTTTTGCCTCCTGGATGACAGACCCTTCTGCTCTGCTCTTGTTCTGCCTCTGTCCCAGGGATTCCCCGAGAAAAAAGTGAATGAATGAGTTCAAAACCAACAGGAATCATATACAAAAATATGTATTATGGTTTTAGGAACTTTGGTTGCTGTTTAAATGTTTGTCTTTGTCTGTATTAATGATATCCCTTTAATAGAAATATGAATTTATAACAATTGTAAGTTATCTGTTACATTTAAATTTGCATTATTTATACTTAGTCAACACATTCCTTGTATATCTAAGATTTGGTTTAATGATCTACTCTTGTGTTTCACCATACACGAGGACAGCATATCTAGACATTTTTACACTTTGGATTCCTTCTAAGACTTCCTGCATAATATGCTGGGATATTTTCTAACCAGACTGGCATTAAATACGGGCCTCTAATATATCCTGAGATCTTGATGTGATAAACAGCAGTAATGTTCCTACTTTCATGTAGTAATTCAAACTGATATCCTGATCTGAGGCATTGATTGCTAAATACCTGCACATCACTATTATCTATTGGTACACTGATTCTTCTGGCCAAGTACTGCTCACTTTGGGATGGCCCCATTTGTTGTCAACCCCATATCAGTACACATGTCTGCTTCTGAGGGCTCTGTTTACTTATTAATTGACTGACCTGTTACACAAATCATACTACAGTATGTTTGTTAATTTTAGATGTACAGACAACCAACACTTGTCTGCCTCAGTAAATCTACTCGGTTATAACAAGTATTGTACAACAAAGGGCTCAGGCAGAGAAGAGACGCAAACAATGACAGAACTTGCAAAGTTTCCACATCACAGAAGACACAGAAAATGGCAACCTTGAAACATTTCTGCATTCTTAGTAGCAGAGCACATAAAGTACCACAGTTCTTCATGTGCATGATAAAATAATTGATTTGCTTGTACAACTTTTCCATAAGGAAGCCATTGCATTTGAAGATGGGTCACTCTTCCAAGGCTTCCCAAGGGTTGGGAAGTATTGCTGACAAAGGAATAGTTAAGAACACAATGCAGAATTCTCTGTCAAGGTAAAAATAGGGGCAAGGATAATTAAACAGTGTGTGAGTGTAAAAATGTTACTACAGTTTTTCACCGGCACACACACACATGCACACACACACACACACACACACACACACACACACACACACACACACACACACACACACACACACACACACACATGCATGTATACACACACACACACACACACACACACGCACGCACGCACGCATACACACACACACACACACACACACACACACACACACACACACACACACACACACACACACACACACAAACTATCAAGTAATGATCCTTCTAATGACTTCATGTTGCTGTACATAATAATATGCTGCTATTCCTGTAGCATAATCCATCTCAATCAGTATGGTTACATCTTATAACAAAAGCTCTGATGACTATAATTTCATTTTTCCATCCATGTTTTGACTTTGTAAACTGCTTCCTGAACTAAATGTTGTAGCATATTTTTGCATCCGTAAATATGTATATGTTTTATACCATATCCTTGTAACTGTAAATATGTTTTTTTCATTTCTTATATAATCCTGTTGAGCTGGGCTATGCTTCAAATGGTCCATTGAGATTAGTGCACCACCCCAGTAAACAAAGATAAATAAATAATTACATCCTTTTCAGGTTAGGAATTGGCAACTTGCAAAATGCAATAATATGTGGTCAAAGGGGGTTAAGGCTATGAGCTGAAAAGAGGTTTCATACATTAGTCCAGAGTCTGGTTTCCTTAGTCTCTATCTGACTGCTGTGTGACCCTCAACATGTCCCTTAAGTGGACAGTGCTCCAAGGTCATTCTTGTAAAGAGTCAATCATGCAGCATAGCGAAATCGCATAGTTAAATAAATAAATAAATAGAATAATTGATTGCAGAGTTACATCATGTACTATGTTATGCCAAATGCTACCACCTTCAGAACTCTTACCTAATCTCAGCACCCCCACCCCCTGCTATGTTCTGCTTGACAACCAGGATTTCAGTGTTATTAGTCTCTGTCAATGACTTAAAGCAATACATGTCAGGTGACTTTCTGTCCAGATCCACCAACAAACCCCCCTATCATTATCTCTTATATTTGTAACATATAGAAAATGTATTTCAGCTTTTAATCTCATTTTCCGATTTAGCTCCCAAGAATAAACACAAAACAAACAGAAAAAAACACCCTAGTGGAATCCCAATATAAATAGGTTGTATAACAAAATGATGAAAGTCATGGTAAAAATAAGGAAGTTTAAAATAAAAAGTTCTCATAAATCGAAACAAGCAAATCAGAAGTCAAATCAAGTCTACTAAGGCCAAACTTGAGATAAAATTGCTTCCCAGGCCAATGACAACCATGAGACTTTCTTTTTCTCTCTATCCACAATCCCAAAAGCAGTACACAATAGTTTGCAGAACCAATTATAAATGAAGCCACTTACACTGAGCCAAAGGTTACACGATATGTAAGACCAACAAAGTCAACTCCAGTTTTATCTCTGTCTCTGTCTCTGTCTCTCTCTCTCAGCCACCCAGCTATCACTAGAGAACAGGTCCTCACAGTGCTGTCCAAGACCAAGAACACCACATCATTGGGCCCCGGTAATATTTCAGGATATCTCCCAACTAGCATGAAGCGCTGTTTGTTTTTCCCACTGTCCCTTCCAAGTGTTGTTGTCGTCACAAACTTGGTCACTTTGGAATTGTCTGCTCCTGCTGCAGTGAATCTGATTTGGTCACTCCTCCCAGTCCAACCTCATTTGATCCCTCAACGTACATCAGTGAGATCTTTGGGTAGGACTACCCCCGTGCTTCTTTGACTTTGGACACTTCTTCCTGTCCTATCTCATCAGCTCAGTGTTCTGAGTAGAGAGAGAGAGAGTATTTGGGAAGGCCAACCCCCCTTAGTTCCCTAATCATGAACTATTATCTGTTTCCTCCCTCTCCACTTAAAAAAAACTTACACTTCATTCAGCTGTTTTTATTGGAATTGTGTTCTTCATACTTTATTACCTTATTTTTGCTGTGTGCTCTTAAGTATTCAAGTGCTTTTATCCTGCTGCATTTATTACTAGATTTAGTAGCCTGATTAAATTTATCTGTTATTCTAAGCATTTAAGCTTTGGTTTCAGCACTTGTGCTTCAGGCCAGTTATTTAACATTTAAGAAGGTTGTTGTGGTCTACACTCTTGTGGACAAACCCTTATCAAAACTCTCAGTCAGTAAGTCCACCCAAGCATTTGGAACACTATATCTGGACAATTCCTATCATTTTCTCCTGTCAGCCTGGTTGACATGGGCATACTGAGACAGTGTAGTAACTGCCTCATGTTTACTGACAACCCTCTTCTCCTAGCACATAATTATTCCACCTGTGAGAAATGCATGTACATTAGCAACCTGGAGTCCATGCTCTCTCGTGCCACACTCAGTACTCCTGACAAAGAGGAGATTACCAGCACAAACACCACACCACTCACATAACATAGCCAAGCACAAGGTTGGAAAGACTAAGGGTGGTGGAGTTTCTGTCTTCATTAAGGACAGGCACACCTCCAGACTGGTTTGCCAGCATACGCACTGGAACTACTCCATGTACAACTAACAGTTGGTAAGACACCCATCTAAGTTATAGTTAGTTATAGACCCTCCTCCATGACTCAGGACACCCACTGCTCTTACCTGGAACTACTTGACTCCATCAACGTACCCCCTAACACCCTGATCCATGGTGACTTCAACTATTGTATCATAGACTGGGTGAACTATTCTTACACTTATGCACTCTCTCAATGATTCCTTGACTTCATCAATTCTAATGCACTACATCAGCTTGTCCCATCCCCCCACAAGAGAAGATAACATTCTGGACTTGGTTTTCACCAACATGGGTCACCCCTGCACCCCTTCCATAGTATGTTCTTCCCTGGT
Source organism: Protopterus annectens (assembly GCF_019279795.1). Classification (NCBI taxonomy): domain Eukaryota; kingdom Metazoa; phylum Chordata; order Ceratodontiformes; family Protopteridae; genus Protopterus; species Protopterus annectens. The sequence goes on from NC_056737.1 coordinate 1,004,951,132, forward strand.
GAGATCAGATTATTGGACTGTCTCATTCAAAGTTTCTATCCCACCCATCCCACCCTAAGCTGTAATCAAACTAAAAAAAATTCTCAAAAGCTGACTACAACCTCCTAAGGGTGGGTATCTGTAGCTTCACACCACCGCCACCATCACAGGATTCAGACAACTATGCTGAACAGTATGCCTGTGCAGTTTACAAGCACCTGTACAACTGCATGGACTCAGCCATACCCAATAAAACTAAAACCTGCTTCTCAAGGAAACACAAACCTGTTTGTTGGACATCCTCTATCAACAGGCTTTACAACAAAAGGAAGAAACTGTTGTCCAAGAGTAAAAATAAACAAATTCCCAATTAGAAAACTCTCTCCTTAGCTTCAACAAGCAAATTAGATCACTTGTGAAAACCTCCAAGGCCAATTAGGAATTGAAACTAGCCTCCATAACAAAGGGAAACCATAAAGTCTTCTTTGGTTATGTCAGGAACCTCTGTGGCAAAGCCCAGGTTTGCTCCAAATTAGTACTTAACAGTATCACTTACACTGATCCTGTTGACTTAGCCAACCTGCTAGCAGATAGGTTCAGCACAAACTTCACCCCCTGTCCCCCCATAGGCCCTGTTGGCAGCCCCGATACTTGTCCCGCACCTCACATCTCCATAAATCAAGTGTTACAGGCCCTATCCTAGGCAAAGAACACAGCTTCCATGGGACCTGATAGTATCCCAGGATGTATTCTTCACGATCTCCAGCAAGAACTGGCTTTGCCATTGACCATCCTATTCAACCGCAGCCTAAGTACAGGCTTCATTCCAGCAGAGTGGAGAACCGCCATTGTCATCCCCTTGCACAAAGGTGGTGCCACTACTGACTCTGAAAACCTCATTAGCTTAACAAGTCTGATCTGTAAAACCATTGAGTGTATTATTATGGATCTCATAAACAAGGACATAGGCAATCTCCAAGCACTTGACCCCACCCAGTTCAGATTTGTCAAGGGCAGATCTTGCCTATTGAACCTGGTTGACTTCTTTCAGACTGTCTCCATGACCTTGGATGAAGGAAAGTCAGTACATACAGCTTACCTTGACTTGGCTAAGGCTTTTGGCGCAATCTGTCACTCAGGCATCATTGAAAAGCTAACACAACTTGGCATAAATCCCTATCTCATCAGGTGGATGGCCACCTGGCTCACTGACAGGACCCTCAAAGTCAAAATAGGCACCTCCACCTCTGATAGCAGCCCTGTTACTAGTGGAGTTCCCCAGGTATCTGTCCTGGGACCACTACTGTTTGGCATCTATTTCTCAGAGGCCCAGGCAAAGACAAAAGGCCTGTGGCTGACCAAGTTTGCAGATGACTGTAAGTTGGGTGTTGTCATTGACTCCCCAAATTATGTTAACCTACTGCACAAGGGTGTCACAGCAACCAATGACTGGTGCCAAAGTCATGGCCTCAAGCTAAATGCAAAAAAATGTATCGTCATACCATTCGGCAAAAACCTGACCCCTCCTGATTACCACATCAATGACAACCCCCTAAGAACACAACCTGCGGTGAGAGACCTGGGCACTCAGGTTGATAAACAACTTCAAATTCGACCATCATGTAGAGGCAGTGGTCAGAAAAACATTGACTTGGTTCATCTCATAAGTAAAGGGATTGCACCCAGAAAAAATGAGGTTGTTACTTCTCTGTACTGCTCCCTCATTAGACCAATAATTGAGTATATTGCCCCGTTTGGGATGTACCTCTCCAAGCATCTGCACCAACTGGAATGGTCACTGAAATACCTCACAAAGACAATCCATGGTCTCCAACACCTGTCCTATGCAGACAGGCTCAAATCTGTACAGATTGCTCAGGAGTGATCTGTGTCTCGCTTACAAGGCAATCTTGGACCCTGCCCTACTAGAGATGCTCCATATCAGCAAGTCTAACTCCTCATGCACTACCCACTTAAAAGGCCTGAATCTAATATGCAGTATCAACAAAACCTGCAGGAGAGACAGGTTTGTCTCCCAGTGGCTGTCCCATCTCTGGATTAGACTTCCCATACACATCAAACAGAGCATGTTACTGACCCTCTTCAAGCACAACCTTGATGAGTGGATGGGAAACCACAAATTTGCCCTAGGGGTTACACTTATGTCCCTCATTGAGAGGGGCAACAGGTGCTGACTGAGGTTTCTTTTTGAGGATAAACTCTTGGCTAGGCTTGTAAGGGCTCCATAGTAACCTCCTATGATCCTATGATATCCCACTCAGGCATTGTAGACAATCTCATGGAAATAGGTATAAACCACTATGTCACCCAGTGGATATATGCATGGTTCCCAGATAGGACCCAAGAAGTTTGAATAGGGAGCCCACCTCCACAAAGAGGCCAATCAGTAGTGAGTACTCTCAAGGCTCTATGCCGAGACCACTCTTTTTTGGCATCTATTTCTCTGAAGAGAAAGCCAACATCAAAGGCATCTGGCTGACCAAGTTTGCTGACTTGGCTCCCCATCTACATGAAGTGGAGTTCATCTCTGACCCTTTTTCAAGCAAAACATTGATCACTGGATGGGAAATCATAACTTCATCCTAGGTCTGACCCCCATGCTCTGATGGACAGAGGATAACTATAAGTTAACTAATCCCAAACTTACATAGTCCACCCCATTAACGAATAGCTACCTCCTTACTAATGTACCCCAACCACATAGGCACCCAGTGTACTTGAGGACAAAACTAGGTTGGATTGCAAGGCTAGGTTTATAAAGATCCTGGTTGTCAATTGTCAAGTACAAATGCATGAATCTATGAGGTGATGACAATACAGAGGAGACAAGGAAGTTTGTAAAATTCTGGACAAACAGCCTTCTCCACCTAGTTGATGGTAAACAAAGAGGTACTGACAGTTTCCTCCTGCTTTCCTGATATATCCAAATGAGCTGCAACCCCATCTATATCCTCTTCAGCCTTGTAGAAGAATAGCAATAGTTAGCAGCCCACCACCAGGCTTATCAGATCAAAGCTCTAATGGGCATAATGGCTGCATGCATGAGCCTGCACTCAACATCGAGCCAGGTTTTGATAATGAATGGTAAGTCATTATCCTCACTCTATCACCCCGAGTGCTAAGTCATTATCCTTGCTCTATCACCCCGGGTGCTAAGTCATTATCCTCACTCTATTACCCAGAGTGCTAAGACATTATCCTCGCTCTATCACCCCGAGTGCTAAGTCATTATCCTTGCTCTATCACCCCGGGTGCTAAGTCATTATCCTCACTCTATTACCCAGAGTGCTAAGTCATTATCCTCACTCTATCACCCTGAGTGCTAAGTCATTATCCTCGCTCTATCACCCTAAGTGTTAAGTCATTATCCTTGCTCTATCACCTAGAGTGCTAAGTCATTATCCTCACTCTATCACTATCTATCATTGGGGGATGTGGGGGGTGAAGCCCCCCCCACTTACTTTGGTTTTATGGTATCTAGTTTTGTTTTACATTATTTGGTAAAAGCCAACTAGGTGGGGGGCTACGCCACCCACACCCCCCAATGTGGGGGGCTGTGCCACCCACACCCCCCTTAATATATATACTAACACCAAGATCACACTACAGTGGGGGAAAGGACATATACCATTGACTTGCCTTATTGTACTACTTGTCAGTGAAATGAGTTTTAGGTGAAATGAACTTTAGGTGATTTGGTCTTGGTGAAATGAGTTTAGGTGAAGTGATATGTACCCATATATATATATATATATATATATATATATATATATATATATATATATATATATATATATATATATATATAGTTATAGATATAAATAATGTATTATATATATCTATATATATATATATATATATATATATATATATATATATATATATATATATATATATATATACTACTCAAAATCCTATCTACCCTGAACATTAATCCCTCTTCTATCTCATGGTTTAACAGCTACTTATCAGGCCATCAATAAGCAATCCTATGACAAAACCAATTGTCCCCTCTGTTATCAGTATTCTTAGATGTCCCTCAAGGCTCCATCCTAGGCCCACTGCTGCTCTCTCTTTTTAAGAACCAGTACTCCTCCGCTATACCCACTGCATCAGTAGTACAATATGCTGATGACACCACCATTATATGTGCTGCTCCCACTATAACAGAACTGCCGACCCAAACCCAAAATAACTTTACCTTAGCTGAAATATGGCATACTAGCAACAAACTTATTCTTAACCCCAAAAAAACAAAACTTATTCTTTTTGGATCAAGTAAGTCTCCCTCTACAGACAACAATTTTTGCATTACATCTAAAGATAACATACAAATCAGTCCAATCACAAACACTAAACTGCTTGTTGTAGAAATTGACAACAACCTCAGATTCGACATCCACATAGCTCAAACCTTCAAGAAAGTAAACAAAAAGCTTGGGATCCTCTACAGGAACAAACGGTTTATCACTCAAAATACCAAAGCGAGAATAGCAAGGACTCATCTGTTATCCTTCCTACTCTATGCCTCTCCAATCCTGACTAATCTCCACCAAACAGATCTAAACAAAATGGAATCTTGCTATAACAAGATTGTCAAGTTTGCTACTGAATCCTCATATAGGTCTCATCACTGTCTATCCCTTAAACAGCTTAACTGGCTTGAGCTCCCTCAGCTACTGCTACTCAGTAACTCAGACAAAACCCCGACACTCCAGGATCTAATTCAACCCTATACTACTACTAGAACCTTAAGATCTACCAACCAAAACCTCATAAATGTCAATAAATATAAGAATGATGCTGGCAAGTCTCTCTTTGGCTGCACTATCGCAAGAATCTGAAATAAACTTCCTAACCACATTACTTCTAATACCTCCACCACACAATTTAAAAGGCTCCTGAAAATCCACTATACCAACAAATGGCTATGCTCCTGTTACTCACCAGGTTAATACACAAAAATGCATAGTGGACACAGCACTGGCAAGTGATTCCAATTCCCTGGAAAAATGTATTATACTAAACATAAAAAAGTCACTACTGTAGTTAAATATTGTATAGATCAAGATCCTATTACCAATGTGTTTTTTATCCTGATAAAAAGTATGTATCTACTAGCAAGGCAAGCATTATCCTGTAAAATATGTATGAGTTTTAATCACTGTTTCATTTGTTCTGAATTTTTTTGTACTGACACCTTCTGAGATGCTAATCTACACTATACAGTGAGTCTGTTTAACTATTTGTAAAATGTCTGTTGGAGCTTTTCTCCCCGTGCCTCAGCTGAAAATGGACCTGTGTCCAGTTGGACTTTCCCGGTAAACAAATGTAAAATAAAAATAAAAATAAAAAAATAGAGAGAGAGAGAGAGAGAGAGAGAGAGAGAGAGATCTATGTATAGATAAATATATTTATCTATGTATATGGAACCATATCTTTCTGCTAAAATTGCCTTTCATCAATGGGTGAAAAAGCCAGTGCAGCTCATGGAAAATCAGTTTGTTGAACTTTGCCAGCTTTTCACACTGCGATCGCTTTATAAAGAATTTGCCCTTTCTCCACCGTAGTGCAATCTCAGAGTTGATATACAAGTAGCAGGGGATGCAGTTGGAATTTCCCCTTGCAAAAACATGGGTTTAGTGTTTTATTTCAGTCTTGTGTAGATCAACGTTTTTGTCTTTTGAGCATTTGCAGTCAGTGAAGTATGGTTTGACATATCAACACCTCAACTAATAGCTATGCTCCCATGTGTGTGTGTGTGTGTGTGTGTGTGTGTGTGTGTGTATATATATATATATATATATATATATATATATATATATATATATATATATATATACATACATATAGCATTATAGTATAGCATCAGAAATCAAATATATCCAACATCGACATGCAAAACACTGACATAAAAATATCGAATGCTACTACGCATGTGCTGAGAAACAATCTCGATGTATGTTAATTTAAAATTAAACAAAAAAAAAAACATATAAAAGCAATAAAAACATATTTTTTTTGCAGAGGCAAGCCCCCCTTGCAAATTATATATACTAACTCCAAGATTGCACAAACATGGGATAAGGGTATATTCCCCAACCCCTTTCGCAGGGAACCCATATAGATAGATAGCGACAAAGGTATATATTACTGTGTGTTTATCTACTCTTCATTCATGTGAATTCAGGTTTTGTTTCATTTCTGCATATTTTCAGTATATTTCAAAGCATGTTGCTACTCTTTGCACATGCACTCTTTAGTTTGTATATCTAGGCAGAAACTTTAAATGGTTGACAGAGATCAATGTTCTGCCTTGACTAAAAACAATTAAATGAAACATGTGTGATATAAAATAGACTGGATCCTTGTTGATCTGATACACAACATTTTGCCAGGGTGGTAGGGGTACAGGAGAACAGCTCCACATTACCTCCTCCCAGGTATATAGAGTGGTCCTTAAGTGCATGTTGAAAACTGTGTCACAGGCTTCAAGTGACATATTTTACCTCACAGTGGGTAACAACTACAGTATAGATATGGCCACATGTTCATCAAGGAAGATCCCAACAATGCCAGTGATGAACACATGATGTCACCTGCTGATACCCAACCCTCTATGAGTTGGAGATACACAAGCAGATAGGTAGGGAGAGACAAAAGGTTTCTAGGCCCACAGTGGTCTCTAATATAAGAAAATACCTAATAAATGAAGAAAGACAAAAACAGATCATGATAACATCCAAGGAACTGAAACAAAAACTGAAATAAAGCACAAGAAAAACACAAAACAGTCATGGAAATACTGGTAATATATAGACCTGAACAGTGAATTGAACCACGTTAGAAAATCAAGGTCAGAGGTCAAATAATTAACAGTACAGTAATGGGTAGAATACAGATTTTCTGCCACATAGTGCCAACCTAGTGAAGGAAGAGTTGTGTTCATACAATGAAGATGGCCATAATCAAGCCAATGTTAACTGGAATACTAACCACAGAAAATCAGGTTCGCTTTTGCCATATACTGTTACCAAGTCCTCTTTATTCATCTATATCTAAATGTTTGCACATGTTCCCAGATAAACTTGCTGTTAGGATATTTTTCTTAGGCATATTAAATACGTGATTAAGAATCCTTAGGATACAATATTCTTTTAAGGATGGTACAGAATTTATTGTTACACTAAGCAACAGCTTCATTCAGGGGTAGGTATTTTAGGGAAGACCAGTTACATGATTTTAGCTCATTGGTAGGGTTAAAGCTCTTATTATTTCTAACTATTCTAACTACACTATAGGTGGGCTGATGGGGATGATTGGCTTTGTGTTTAACTATAAAGGTAAAGAAGTGATCATTAAGGTCATCAGGGAGGGTCCCTGATGTATACATTTGGGGATGGCTATTGGTTAGTATCCAGTCTAGTATGCTTTCTTTGTGATTAGGTTTGCTTATCCTAGTGGTGGTAGATATAACCTGTGTAAACCCATATAGGTTTACAGGGGCAGTAGGAGATTCCAAGGAGCAGGTGTTCCAGTCTGTGTTAAAATCTCCTAGAATTATTGTTACTTGAGAATAGGTATTAGCTAACCAGTGGTGGATGTCTTCTAGGGTATTGGTATTATTCCATGGGGGAATGTACATGCAGACAATATTTATACATTTTTTTTTATTAATCTGAAATCTGGTAGAGAGAATGTCTGCATTATTGACCTGGGGTGGTTGAATGGGGTCTATAGTGACATTTAGTATAGATTTAAAGAGAACAGCTACCCCACCTCCCTTCCTAGTAGCACGGTCAAGTCTAAGTAAGTTGTAGCCAGGTGGTAAAACTTCATTGCCTGAGGCTGATGGCTTTAACCAGGTTTCAGTTAAACACAGTATATCAGGGGAGTGGTATTCTAATAGGGTATGTAAGTTATGTAACTTATTGTTAATGCTTCTAATATTTAGATGGCAGACCAGGAGGGAGTTGGGGGGGCCTATTTATAGATAGTATTTTGATAGAGTTATTAGAATAAGAGGTAGAGTGATCGAGTGGTTCTCAGATGTCTACTTCTCCATTAGCTCAGTTGTGATGACTTGAGTATTAAGGAGCAAAACTTGGCTTCCAGTTGTTGCACCCTGGAGTGACATGGCAAATGGATTTTCAGCAACTTCCTCCTTTTAATTACCTTTTTTTTAACTTTAAAATAGCAACTGACATTTTTGAATGCTTTTAACCCCATGCCTTCCAGCTATCATGCCTTCCTTAATAAGACATAGCCTGTTCTTTCCCCGTAGCCAGTACAGTATGGGGCAAGCCATGCAGAAGATCCCATCATCCTGGCAGCCTTGAGGGACACTTGTATCCTTGCTTACACCTGAAGATGTGACCAACAGGGCCATATTTATTTAAGACTTAACCCCACCCCTCATGGTGATGTGAGCATTTGAATTAGTGCAGGGACTATCAATACCTCGCCTTCACATGCCAAGATTAGGAATACCATTACTGTTTTGAGTAGCCACAGCTGATGTCCCTTTTGAGACTGGCTTATGCTTTCTGTGCTCCAGGGTCAGTGGCAAAACCATCACATTCTGCCCCCTGAAGAGACCAATTGTAGCCACTCACTTATTATCATCCCACATCCCATATTACACATGTTTTTCAAATAATACAGATTAAGTCAACAACATGGCATGTATGTTGATTTTGGTGAAATTATTATGTAATATTTTTTTATTATTTTACAATATATTTGTTACCTGTGGGATTTGAATCCATAATATCTGAATATTCTATTACAATTTACTCCTACAGTTGACTACAGTTGACTTGAGCTACAGATTGAAACATGAATGCTTATTTTTACCATTAAGATATGCATGCTTCATTTGCTACTAATGTATAGAAGAGCAATACCTTTGATAAATAATATTATTTTATGCTGAATACGTACGTCCTTCTTCTCTTAGTCTTTCCAAATGCTCAGCATGGGCATCTCTGTTAACTGCAGTCTCCTGGGTGGCTGTAAAAGACAAAGGGATGAAAAAGAGAAGAGCGTTGTGTGCAGCAGTCTTGGCTACATCCAGCTTTCTATCTAAGTTAAATTATCTTTATCTGCATACTTACACAACTGTGGGATGTCAGCAGTTATATACTCATCTGGCAATTGGTTGAGTTGTGCCTGCTTGCGCTTTTTCAGGTCATTGTAGTGGTGCCTGCATTGCTCACCAGTGCGTGGAATGCCAGTTGCACTGAAGACAGCCTTGGCCAGATTATTCCAAGCCTCTGATTTTTACTGAGACCTGGTATAGTCCCCTTGCAGCATCCTATGGCTGTGACATTTTACAAGGAGTCCAATTAATATTCTGGATTCCTTTACACCGCAACTTTGAGCTCTAAATTTGGCACTTTCCCTTCTAGCTCCTGCTGTGCCCATACATGTCAAACAGCAACAGTTAAGAGTGTTTTCTTGACAATTCATGTTATTGCATTTTACAGATAGTGTGCAAACCCAAACAACTACATGATCTGCATTTGCATTATGTTAAGCGGACAGCAACAGTGCCAAATGAGGAGGAAGGTGGTTTATGAAATAGGAAGGGCGATGTGACAGTCACTATTAGTTTTTCATTTAGATGCTGCTGGACCCGTTACTTGATTTAACTTTGCAGACATGTATTTGAGGTATACCTTTTATGACCTGACATTTTTTGTGTGACTTTACACACTAATGAAAGTAATTTGTACAATATGGGATTCAAACCTATGTACAACAGGCAAAACATATTCTTTCACAACAGTATTTGTTATGCTTGGCAGACGTGCTCATTAATTATATAGACACATGATAGACTGTGTGTTTAACCATGTATGTGTGTGACCTGACAAGGTCCAGGTTGATAAATTCATGGATATATTTGTGACCTGACAAGGTCCAGGTTGATAAATTCATGGATATATTACAATCATTGAAATATGAAGTCCATTCCAAGGCAGAACATGCATGTTTAACTTCAGAAACATGATTGTCAGCATACCCTCAGTCACACATATAATTCATACGATCTCCAGTGCTATACGTAGTTATTGTTATTTATAATTATCTTTAGATTGTTCTTTAGTTGTTTTTTTTTTTTAAATGAGTGGTCAAACGTTAATAAAATTTGGAATCTGTTAGATTAGAACTGCAGCTCGCCTGTATTGTGGGTATTAACTTATACAAGTTGTCACAGGGAACACTAGGCTCCAAGTTTTTTTTAGCAGTCATTACTGTGTAGAGTGCTCATTGCGACTGACACCTTGTTTGTCAGATCTGCTCAGTAGTTATACATATACATTAATGAGTATTTAAGCATGTATGCGTGTGACATGAAAGTTCAGAAGATAAATGTGTAATTGTAGAACCATAATTCTACTGATAACCACAGTTACACAATTAACATATATGATACTCTGTGTATGCTCAATATAACTGCTATACATAGGTATTCCTATGTGTAATTATTTTTCTGTTGTGAATTTTTACATGAAGTAATGTGGAACAGCAGTAATAACAATTTTGATTTTGCTCGATTAGAACCAAGACTCACCTGTAGTGTAGCC
>NC_056737.1:1004966723-1004969223 GCF_019279795.1 Protopterus annectens
CACCCTTCTCTGTTCCCTGGGTGGTGCTTTAATTTCAATGTGTGTGGAGTCTATGGCACCAGACACTTCAGCTAGTGTGCTACGGAGTAGAACTCCTGCCTAGTTGTGGCTCTGTCCTCAGGTGTCCAGGGGAAATGCATGTATTCACTGGCATGTATTGGTTCCCCTTGCTCTCAGTTGAGGATGACAGAGGTTGCAGAGTTCCTGTACTGTGTATCTGTGCACCTTTACCACTCTACAGTTTCAAAGTCATGCAGACCATGACATTTTAATCAGGTCTAAGCACTGCTCTCCTTCTAGGCCATGGTGTGTTAGCAGCAGCAGCATAGACTTGGGGCTGTGCACATACACAGGAATAAGAGCAACAGCATCTCCGGACATTGTTCTGTGCACACTCGTTTCCATGGTTGTATTCCAAAAGGTTTTGGAAATCACAGGGAAAGCCTACACTGAGTCTATACAATTGCTTTATACCTTGATGAATAGCTCCTCCATCTTGGATTGGTTGATTTGCATAAAATTCAGCTGCTTATGCTGTGATTAGCACGCCACTATGCTTACCATGTGTGCGCAGCTCTAGACGGTGTGTAGACCCACTTACTCAATACAAAGCAGTGTGCTATCATGTGTGCATTGCACCATGATAAACACACAGTCTTAGCTCTTTGGGTATGCTTTACTGAATCTAGCCCTAGGATACATTTCTCATTCTTAACTAAGAAAAGAGAAGTTTTTTGTAGCATGTTTACAAGGACTGCTTTCTAGGAAATGTCTGTGCAGAAATGATTCATGTAAATGTCTTTTCATGAATACAGTTCATAAATAATTTATTGATATTTATATTTATTTGTCTGTTGGAATGTTTGCTTTCTGCAAGAAGTCCAATAGAGAGAGAGAAAGAGCATTTTCAAACACTTCCAAACCTGCAAAATGCTTTATGAATACAATGTTCAACTTCTCACTGAGAAATTGCATGCAGCTTGAACAGGAAACTAATTCTTTTTTGTGAGTTATAGTGGAATCATTAATAATGAACTATTGAACTCTGGAAGTCAATAGATTTGCAGAACACACAAACAAAATACCAACAACATCATATTAATTACATTACTTATAAAATGTAAAGTACCCTTTGAAAAACCTCACTGCTTCTGAATTTTAAACTCCAGCTTTTAGTAGTAATTAAGCACTAGAGTACATCCTCCAATCTAATAGCATTAGAATCACTTCTGTCCTAGAAATAATTCATATTAACTTCATACTAGCATTCACTTCTTAATCACCTAGCCTAGATTTTTTTAACCCTTAATAGAATAGGTGGAGAGTATTGTTCCTTACTTTTTTTTTTCACTTCTTAAAGAAGTTAGTATGATTTGCCCAGTTTAAATCATAATACTGAATTTCTGATACAGCATGCACAAAAAGATTTATTTAAAAAATGTTATTAGGTGTCTTGTGATATTTTATCTAAGACTAACACTGCTGTACTCAACCCTTATCAGATCACTAATTGAGTACAATGTCCTCTTCTGTATGTATCTCACCAGACACCTGCAGCAACTTGAGAGACCATACAGGTTTCTAACCAAGACAATCCAGGCCTCTAAAATGTGACTTACATGAAAAGACTGACAGCCCTGTCACTGTACTCTGTATCCTACAGGCTGCTGTGAGGCGACCTGTGCCTGGCCTACAGAGAAGTCTCTGACTTTGCCCTAGTGGACTGGCCTATAGAGAAGTCTCTGACTTTGCCCTGGTGGAATTGCTGCATGTCTGCAAATCAAATTGGATGAGAGTCACTCACTCCAGAGATCTCAACCTAGCCTGTGACATTAACAAAACATGTTGGCGAGACAGTTGTATCTCCCAGAGACTGCCAATCTATGGAATAACCTCCCACTTCACATGAAGGAGAGTTCCTCAATGACCCTATTTAAACACATCCTTCACAACTGGATGAGGGATCGTAAATTCACCCCGGAGGTGGCACCTTTCTCTCTCATGAAAGGAGTAGTTGGTGCTGATCATTAAATTGTTCTGCTAGCAACAACTATCTAACTATGGTCAGTTAGGGGACATGGGCTTTTTACATGGCTAGGCTTGTAAAGGTCCTAAGGCTATTAGCCTCGTAACCTCCTATGAACCTAGGAACTTATGAACAAAATATGGATATTTAGACTGAAATGATAAATCATGTAATTACCATAGTTAATGCAAGACAAATCATGCTGAGATCCATTACAGTCGAATCCAACAGAAGAATATGAATGTAAAAATAAGTGCATTTCAAATGCTGTGACATATAACCTGTACCAGCATATCATCATTCAGATAAGTGTTGTTATATAAAGTAATTATGGCAAAATATGAAAACAACAACCTTGTCAATGTATATTAAATCTGCTAGAATATGTTCCACATCTATGCAGCAGAACCAGATATAACATACTTGTTTTCCGATATGGAACTTCAAATACCTAAAAGATGAGGAATTGAAATA
>NC_056737.1:1004971723-1005051723 GCF_019279795.1 Protopterus annectens
AGGACTTGTTTTTTTTTTTTTTGGTAAAATAAATAACTGGATTAATTAATTTAAAAAAAAAACTTAAATGATTTCTAAGCATCTGCAGTAATTAGAGAGACCTCAGAAGTTTCTAACAAAAAGATTAAGGGGGTCCAGCATGTGCCATACACAGACCAACTAAAGTCCCTGCCACTATACTCTGTATCATATGGACTTCTTGGGGCAGTCTTATCCCTGGCTTACAGAGCAATCCATGACCCTAACCTAATGAACTTGCTGCATATCCTTAAATCAAATGGGACTAGGGCTATCTATTCCAGGGACCAAAATATGGCCTGTGACTTAAATAGGACATGATGCAGGGACAGATGTATCTCCCAGTGACTGCCGCATCTTTGGAGTAGGCTCCCAATTCATGTTACACACAGCATCTCTATGACATTGTTCAAGAGGAACCAGGACCTGTGGATGGGGTGCCAAAAATTCTTACTGGGGATAAAGCCCACAACCCTCCTGGACATGAGCAGTCATCACTAAATGCAATCTTTATTATTGACTAGCATTTCCATAGTATTACACTGGGATGAAACGGCTTGGCTTAAAATGACTTCCAGGTTGATAGCCTAGTAATCTCCTATGATCCTAAAATAAGTAAACATTCTTTTTAGAAAAAAAAAATAAATCAAGTTGTTCCTTTTTCAGCAAATACTTTCATCACTAAAAAGAGGAAAAACCTCACAATGTCACAGACACGTAATGCGACCTGACAGATAAGCATATGAAATGCCACAGATGTGATGTAACATGCCATAGACAGACAGATGGCATACCATAGATGTGATGTGACCTGTTACAGATAAGCATATGACACGTGATAAGTAGGTGATGTAGTCATTACCAAAACAGCCAAAAAACAAGCCATTCTCCAAGACACATTCTTTTTCATCTCTAGTTCTTATTTGCATATTTGTGTAAATTTAAGCAACAAAAAAACCCCAGAGAAAAATGTCTTTAACAATTAAAATCCCTGATACATTGGAAATCTGGTTGGGAATTCTGTGGAAGTCTGACCAGCCTCACATGCAAAGCCATGGAATGACTTTAATAATTGGCTTAGTTTCTGGTGTCATTCTAAGGGGGTGCAATATTTATCAGCATGGAAGGAGATGGTCAACAGTCCACGCTGCTTTGCCAGGGATTGTCTGCACCTCTCCCCTCAAAGCTTTCAAATATTAGCTAAAACACTATCTTCCTTTATAGTGCCTTTTTTAGGCAATGCCAAACTGAAAGTACTTCGAACAGAGCAAATCAAAACTAAGAAAATCTAAAGGTATTACTTCTCAATGCTAGGAGTATAAACAAAAAACTCCACTCCCTAGAAGCTCTCTTTACCCTAGAGAATGCTGACATCTGTGTGGTCACTAAGACATGTTTTAAAGCCACGGAGAGCACACCAACAGTGCTAGGTTATAATGCCTTCCATACATTTAAGCCAGCTACTTTACAGGCAGGGACTAAAGGTGGAGGTGTCTCTATTTATATCAAAAATAAATAGACTTCAAGGCTGATCAAACAGGACAATGCACTTGAGCTGCTCCATGTTCAAATCATCTTAGGCAAAATCCAATACCACTTCCTTGCAAGCTATAGGTCCCCCTCTATGACCCAGGAAACCCATACCATGTATTTATACTTATTAGAAACACTAATCATCCAACTCAATACAATATTGGAGGGTTGGGAGGGTGGCTTAATGGCTAAGGTGTTTGCCTTATAAACACAAGGTGAAGGGTTTGAGTCTCACAAGGAATAATTGGCTAGACTTAAAATGGCTCGCAAGGGCAGCTAGCTTAGTACTAAACTATGAACCTATGAACTTATATATATGTGTGACTTTAATTACCCCACTATTAAATGTGAATCCTATTCAACACCAAATGTACATGCCCAGAGATTCCTGGATTTTGTAAATGTAAACTCCCTGGACCGGATAGTCAGTACACCAACCAGGGGTGCAACCATACTGGATCTGGTCCTCACTAATATGGGAGACTGCTGCACACCCCCTACTGTAATGCCTTTCCTGGTAAGGTCAGACCACAAAATTGTCTCCTTTGAAGTAAAAATAAAACCTGTACCCCAGTTAAACCTGTAATATTTAGGAACTGTTCTAAGGCTACCTTCCTGCTATTAAGTGAGAACCTGGGAAAGTGTCAAGCCCCCATAACCCCTAAAAACAATGCTGCCTATGCAGAAATGTTCACATAAACCATGTACAAGCATGTTAATAGCTGCATAGAGGCAGCTGTACCCACCAGGAAGAAGTACAGAACTAACTCAAAAAAGAAGCCACCCTGGTAGAATCACAAAATCAATAGGCTGTATAACAGGAGGAAGAAAATCATGGCAAAAACTAGGAAGTGCAGCAGCCAGCAGGATAAAAGTACTCTTATCAAACTAAACAAACAACTCAGAGAACAAAGTATAGCAAGGCCAAATTTGATGTAAGTTTGGGCTCCCAGGCTAAGGACAGCCATAAAGCATTCTTTAGCTATTTCTGCAACCTCAAAGGCAATTCACATTTGTGTGCAGACCTCATTGTAAATGGAGCCACCTATACTGAGCCAGAAGACATAGCAAACCTGGCTGATAAATTCATCTCCAACTTTACCCATCTCTCCCCCTCAAACGTCCCTCAGGAAATATCATCAAATATAACTCCCCCTACTATCACTAGGGAACGGGTCCTTAATGCTCTCTCTGAGACCAAGAACACTGCATCAATCGTCCCAGAGAATATCCCAGGATGCCTTCTAAATAGCATGCAACATGACCTGTCAGGGCTTCTGAAATTACTATTTAACTGTGGCCTACAAACAGGTTTCATGCCTTATGAATAGAGAAATGCAACAGTCATCCCTCTGCACAAAGGTGAGCCATCTACAGACTCTGGAAACTACAGACCCATAAGTCTCACTAGTCTTACATGTAAAGCCATGGAAAGAATTATCATGGAGATGATCAACAGAGATATAGTAAACCTCCAGGCACTGGACCCAACCTAGTTTGGTTTTGTCAAGGGCAAATCATGCCTCCTCAGTCTGGTGGACATCTTCGATAAGGTCACCAAAGCAATGGATGAGGGCAAAATTGCTCACACTTCCTACCTTGCCCTGGTCAAGGCATTTGACACAATACCCAACTTGGGCATTGCTGAAAAACTCAAGAAGTTAGGTACAAATCCATATGTCACCCAGTGGATAGCCAAATGGCTCACAGACAGGACCCAGGAAGTTAGAATTGGAGAGTCTACCCCTACAAAGAGTCCATTCACAAGTGGAGTCCATCAGGGATGAGCCCTTGCACCTGTCCTTTTGACATTTACTTCGCAGAAGTCATGGCTGCTGTCAGTGGTCTCTGGCTGACTAAATATGCAGATGATCGCAAATTAGGTGCTATCATTGAATCTCACACTGTTCTCCAGGAGGGGCTGAGACAGACAAACAATTGGTGTCTGAGAGATGCACTAAAACTAAATGCCAAGACATGCATAATAGTATCCTTTCGGAAGTCATCCATCCCTGGTAACTATCATATTGACAACACACCTCTTAGAACTGACCCAGTAGTCAGGGACTTGGGGACAAACATAGATAGTAATCTAGCCTTTGACCATCATGTATCTACAGTGGTGAGGTAATAATTCTGTGTTGCACAACTTATAAACCAAGGTATGGCATCTAAGTCCAAGGAAGTCATTGTTCTACTGTATGCATGCATCAGACCTATCATTGAGTACAATGCCCCCTTTGCTATGTACCTAACCAGGCATATCCAACAATTAGAATGTCCACAGAGTTTCCTCTCTCAAAGAATTCAGGGCATAAGTAAAATGTTCTATGTAGACCACCTCAAGGCCATATCCCTGTATTTTGTCTCCTATAGGCTTTTGAGGGGAGATCTATGTCTGGCACACAGGGAATTGTCAGATCCCATTCTGATGGACCTCTTTCATGTACACAAAACAGCAGCAGCGTTACCTGTTCTAAAGACTTAAACCTTGCCTGTGATATAAATGGGTCCTGCTGGACAGAAAGGCATGTATCCCAGAGAATACCACATCTATGGAACAGGCTCCCCATCCATGTGAAGCAGAGTTCCTCCCTAACCTAATTCAAGTGTAACTTGGACAATTGGATGGGAAACAGGAAATTCATCCCTGGTTTGGCACCTATGGCTCTAATGGATGCAGGTAACCTGTAAATGGTTAATCTCCCAGGCCCATGCTTACACGTATCAAAGGTATCAGAACTTGTCAGAGATTTGAGATGCATGGCTAGACTTAAAAAGGCCCTTGTGGTCATTAGCCTAGTAAACACCTATGAACCTGTGAATCTATGGAACCAATAAATCAGGAGATATGAAACTCCAAACACTGCACTCATCTCAGTTTGGATTTGTCAAGAGCAGTTCTTGCTTACTCAACCTGGTGGATTTTTTCAAAAAGGTCGCCAAAGCAATTGATGAAGGCAAATTTGTGCACATGGTATACCTCAATCTGGCCAAAGCTTTTGACACAATTCCTCACTTAGGCATAGTAGAAAAGCTGAATAAACTGGGGATAAACCCCTATGCAATAGCAGCTCCAAAATGCTTTATCCCATGCATGGTTCCCCTCAAATTATCTATGTTATGATCCCAGTTATTCTCATCAGGGTAATGTATCATTATCAGTCATGAGATGGATGATAAGGCCAATCTGTAACCAAATGTGATAAGTTATTATGAGCACAAAAAGAGACAATGGCTAGTATTAAAATGGCCTATAAGGGTAGCTAGCCTAATACTTACCTGTGAGCCTGTGAACCTATGCTTGGCTTCTGTGAAGTAAATTCATACATTTGATGACAAATTCTTCTAGTCCCCATTAAGTGTCTCTTTCGCTTCCATCGGAAATGCATGGTAGTTAAAAAAACAAATAAGCTGTATATTGGAACCAAGTTAAAGTTCACATGTATCACTGCAAAATTTCATCTTCATCAGTGAAAAATCACCTATAAATCTCCCATGAAGAAAGCATCTTATAAGATAAACAAATGATTCCATTAAAAACCTGTAAGTGCTCCAGCTTATTCAGTTTTGATTGCACATTGACATAGAAGCCTTTATTAATGCTTTATTTATTTATTTATTTATTTGACATTTGTTAACCGGGCTAGTCCAACTGAGCTAGTGCCCTTTTTCAGTGGAGGTGCGGGGAGAAAAGATCCACAAGAATTAGACAATATAAATATAAATACATACAGAAAAAAATATATAACAGTTATACATAGAAAGAGAAAATGAGTATTTGAAAAATTTAAATATAAAACATATAAGAGAAATGAGAAAAGAAACATAATAAACAGGAGAAAAGAAAAAGGTGATTGTCCACAGAGTATGAGAAATTAGGGAAGAAATTAAAGTAGGGTGGTTATAGTGACATATCCAGGTACTACAGAGGTAATCGTTTAGAGCTTTCTTAAACTCATGGACTTGAGGAATAGATCTGAGGAAAAGAGGGACATTATTTCAAGCAGGAGCAGGAATGTAGCTATAAAGATTTTACCCAATAGATTTATTTGGTTTGTATATCTGTAAGAGACACTTATCTGAACTTCTGAGGGACCGAGAGGGCTTATATAGGGTGAGAAGAGTGGATAAGTTAGGGCTGGCAGAGAGCTTGTTAAGGACAGAATGGATGATGAGCAGCTGAGTGGATAAGAGCTGGTTATGAAACTATAACCAAATGAGTATAAGTAGAGCATGACAGTGGTGTGATTTAGGAGGTAGATTGGCTGCAAGTCTTGCAATTTTATTGTAGGTGGTTTCCAATTTAGAAAGAAGAGAGGACTGTAAATTAGTTAAGATTTGAGAGTTATAGAATAGGTTAGGGAGAAGGTAAGCTTGGGCAAGTGAGATTCTGGAGTCAGGTGTGAAGAATCTTCTGTTCCTACATAAAAGGCTCAACTTTTGGTGAATTTTCTTGATACAGTAATGTACGTGAAGCTCAAATTTAAGCTGATCGTCTATGATTGTGCCAAGGAGTTTTGTGTGAGAATCAGGTATAAGAGTAGTATTGTTGAGAGAAGAGATAGCAAAGGAGGATTTAAGATGGGAGAGCGATGCAGGTAAGAAAAGAAGTAATTTTGTCTTTTTGGGGTTAAGTATAAGTTGGTTATTAGTAAGCCAAGTTTCAGTAAGATTGAATGAGGTTTGTGTCAGGTATAGCAGGTCTGAAGGGTTATCAGCAATTGAAATTATAGTAGAATCATCAGCATATTGAATAAGAGATGATTTAGGACAAGATGTGTGAAGATGATTAGTGAAGATATTAAAAAGAAGGTTACCTAGAATATCGCCTTGAGGGACACCCATTTTAATGGGGAGAAAAGGAGAAAGAACAGATAGCCATTTGACAGCTTGTTGTCTATCAGTGAGATAGCTGTTAATCCAAGAGATGGTTGCTAGGGAGAAATTAAGTTGCGAAAGTTTACAGAGAAGGATAGAGTGGGAGATAGTGTCAAAGGCTTTTAAAGATCTAAAAAGAGGCAGGACACAAGTTTGCCATTGTCTCTGGCAAGGGAGATGAGGTTAGCAAAGGAAATGAGTGCTGTGGTAGTGCTGTGATTTGGGCAGAAGCCGTGCTGGGTAGGAGTGCTCAGATTTTCTTGAGTTAGATAAGTCATGAATTGTTTGTGAACACAGTGCTCCATAATTTTAGAGATGTGTGAAAGAATAGCAACAGGACAGTAGATATAGAGCTCCACAGAAGTACCACCTTTGTGAATTGGTATAATATGGGATTTTGTCCACAAAGAAGGGATGTAGGATTCACTACTAGATCGATTAATGATAATGGAGACAGACCAATGAATTGAACTCCATTACATACAAACACATATGCATGTCTGTTTGCATGTATTCATTTACTTATTTCAATTTTGTGCCCTATTATAGCTAAACAAATAAGGACTCACCTGTGATACTGCCAGCCCAGCTATCTGGAATTTTGTAAATAATTCTGTCATTTGTGAATATTGCTATGATTTATACTGAACTGTATGTTATGTGCTGAGCTTCAAGAATGTAACCACAGCATACCCTGCTGGAACATGAAAGATTAACTTACAAAACTTCATGAAAATAAGTTGAAATTAAGTGCTTTATGATGTGCTATAAAAGTAAGTTTCAATGCAGCAAGAAGACAGGATATCTAGAGATAGAAGTTTTTCTATTGTCTTGGAGAAAAGTATTTACTATGTTTAAAACGTAAAGTGTTTTATTGCTCTGTGACTTCCTAGCAGCTGCACATCTGAGAGATATGTATTTTTAACACAGAGATGTTAGCTTCTGGTTTAGCTTGGGAACTAAAGCCATGTAACAAAAATTGATTTCATCCAAGCTAACCCAGCAGTAATATATGATAATGATTTAAGAACTCTCTCAGAGAAAGACTGTGTGCATTTTGTATTTGTCTTTGGATCTGACAACATCCACTCATTATCAACATCTGCACTTATCTTACTAGTAGTAAGAAACTAGGGAAAAGTAATTTATTTTAGATTTAGATAGGAATATATAAGATTAGTTTAGATGTTTTCTGTATTTATTTGAGACTGTCCTTCAATGTTGTTTTAAAATATTTCCTGTGATTCTGAGCTCTGCCGTCACTGTGTTGAGTATTGTCTTGTTCTTTTATTATTTATTATTAAATATATTTAAACCTGTTAATTGTAGCTGGTTTGTTAAGAGATATTTACACTATCAGAGTACTTGCATATGTATTTGATGACATTGTACCGGCCACTCCTAAATAGCTTTAGTCTTGGTCACACATCATTTAATAATAGTAATATTACACAGTAGGACTGGTCACCCTTGGTACGGCCCT
The DNA here is from genome assembly GCF_019279795.1 of Protopterus annectens. NCBI lineage: Eukaryota > Metazoa > Chordata > Ceratodontiformes > Protopteridae > Protopterus > Protopterus annectens. Next base: position 1,004,979,639 of record NC_056737.1, read on the forward strand.
AAATTAGCTGCTAAAGAGCTGGCTGGTGGCAGTTATAACCTCCTTATATTCTTGGCAAAAGGGGACATAGCTAGTAAACCTGTGCCAGCCTTGCTAAGGTGTGTGTGTGTGTGTGTGTGTGTGTGTGTGTGTGTGTGTGTGTGTGTGTGTGTGTGTGTGTCAGCTACATGAAGCACTGGTTTGAAACCAAAAAGAAACAAGCATGTTTCAGAGGTAGCGTCAATACCCACACACTCTGCGAGCAATAAAATCCAAGTTTATTGTAAGCGCTTTCGAAGGGATCAATGCCCCAACTTCCTCAGACAATTTTCACCACAATACACTTGCCTTACAAAGAAAAAAATTAAACTACTAACAATCAATTATTCAATTAAGATAGTTACAATGTATAATTTCACAATTGCTTAAAACATAGTTAAAATACCTTTCATTTCATTACTTTTAAAACAACATAGCTAGTATCCCATTTCTTGGGAGCAAGATGTATATTTAATATATACAAATAATTTATAATATAACAACTATGTGCCAAGTATATAAAAGAATCATACTGAAAATTCTTTATGTATATAAAATAACTATATTACTAATTTTAAACGTTTTTAGACATTTTTAAGCATTTTTAAAAACATTTTTAAAAACATTTTTAAAACATTTTTAAAAAGTGGATGGATGATGAAGCATTCTAAACCAAATTAGATTAACCTAGTTGAAAATACGTAATAAGAATATATACTAAACTATAATATTTATACTAACTGTAATATTTATATATGTATATAACTAAACTATTAAAAACGTTATAATTTAAAAATATAAAAATATATATCTAACGATAAATCTTAAACAGACTAATTTCATCGTATATGACTTCCAATTTTGGTTCACCTAAGTTACATAAAAACCTGTTAGACCCACCGTTTAGACCAATAGTAGACAGGAGAGGTTCAATAACTTATGCCTGTGCTAAGCTCATTGACAATATTTTAAAACCTTTGATTAATGATGAGCCACAGATTTGTAGGGACTCATGGAGTTTCTTGGAAAACATCAATAAGTTGGATTATTGTGATAAGTACATTTTTCTTGTTATTGATGTAAAAGATTTGTACGCAGTCATACCACAGATTCTGGGGGTTACTTGGATTAGGGAATTCATGCTGAATAAAAAAGCAGATGATACTAACATTTACCTGGTTGAAACATTGTTGGACATAATTTTATCAAACAACTATATGATGTTTAATGGGCAACTCTTCCTCCAAAACACAGGTGTAGCTTTGGGGTCCCCATGCAGAAGGAGTTTTGTGAATAGTGTTATGGCACATTGGGAACGGACCCTTTTGTTTAATAACAGCATGTTCCAGGAGAATGTATTATGGTATGCCAGATACTAAGATGATATGTGCCTTATTTGGAAGGGGGAAGCAGAGCATATTGACAGATTTATTGTGTGTATCACAGCTATGACAGACTTTCTGGAATTTACATATAATGTAGGGGTGGAAGATATCACGTATCTTGATGTTAGAGTAACAAAGGACAGAATTAATCGTAAATTCAAGATGATGATATATAGGAAGCCCACCTACTCAAATGCATTTTTACATTTTTCGAGTAGTCACCCCTACCACCAGAAGAAGGCTGTAGTTAAAGGTCAGTTTGTAAGGGCAGCAAAGATGGTGTCCAATGACATAGACTATATAAAAGAATGCAAATCAATTAAAATAATGTCTCTTAAAAGAGGCTATCCAGAAGGTCTAGTTATGAACACCATTCAGGAAGTAAGTGCAAAGAGGAACTCAGATCATTTTAAACCCCTTATATTAAGTGGTAATAGTAATAGAGTTGACACAATAGCACAAGAGGATAGTAATAATGTAGGGTCCCAAGCTAAAGGTTTGAATTTAAATTTTTTGTTTGCGTATAGTATTGACCGCAAGAACATAAAGGATATTCTTATTAAAAATTGGGAAGTCATTTTAGAAGATCATACTCTGAGTAAAACCTTGGATTTAAGACCAGGTTTTACTTACAGAAGAGGTCCAAATTTAAAAAACTTATTAGAGTGAAACAGAAGGCAACAAAACCCTGTAGGCATGAGAAAATGTGGAGCATGCCTACAATGTAGGTATATCAAATTAAGAAATACAATATGTATAAATGAAAAATCATAAACCATAAATGGTAGGTATAACTGTGAATTTAAAGGGGTAATTTATATTGCTAGTTATGAATTATGCCCCTCTTACTATATTGGAAAAACAGAAAGAAAGTTGAAACAAAGAATATATGAGCATCAATATGCTATAAGTAGGGGGGACATTAACAATGCTCTAGCAAAACAAATTATAGAAAATCCAACTCAAAAGTTCACTTATGCAGTGGTACAACAGGTAAAAAGTGACCTGAGAGTGGGCCCATGGCAATATATTTTAGAAGAGCAAGAACTATTGTGGCAAATTCGAACATTGGCACATATTCCACCTGGGCTAAATGAATATGCATCCATAAAATGTATCTTAAAACTTAAGGCCTTGCATAGATAATTAGCTTATGGATATGGGTATACCAAAACATAAAGGATTGTGTTTTGGTTATGTGTCCTTTTTCTACTTTCTTCTTCTTTTTTCTTAATTATGTGATGGCCTTGAATTAGTTCAATGCATCTATATATGTATTGTATAGTTTATATTTAATGAATGTGGTTTATTGACTTCACAAAATATGGAAGTCATATATGATGAAAATAGTCTGTTTAAGATTTATCGTTAGATATATATTTTTATATTTTTAAATTATAAGGTTTTTAGTAGTTTAAATAGTTATATACATATATAAATATTACAGTTAGTATAAATATTATAGTTTAGTATATATTCTTCTTACGTATTTTCAACTAGGTTTATCTAATTTGGTTTAGAATGCTTCGTCATTCATCCACTTTTTAAAAATGGTTAAAAACGTTTAAAATGAGTAATATGGTTATTTTATATACATAAAGAATTTTCAGTATGATTCTTTTATATATTTTGCACATAGTTGTTATATTATAAGTTATTTGTATACATTAAATATACATCTTGCTGCCAAGAAATGGGATACTAGCTATGTTGTTTTAAAAGTAATGAAATGAAAGGTATTTTAACTATTTTTTAAGTAATTGTGAAATTATACTTTGCAACTATCTTAATTGAATAATTGATTGTTAGTAGTTTATTTTTTTCTTTATAAGTTGAGTGTATTGTGGTGAAAATTGTCTGAGGAAGTTGGGGCATTGATCCCTTCGAAAGCGCTTACGATAAACTTGGATTTTATTGCTTGCAGAGTGTGTGGATATTGACGCTACCTCTGAAACACGCTTGTTTCTTTTTGGTTTCTAAGTGGTTTTCAGTTTTTTGTAATGAAGGACTGGTTTGACAGAGAAGGTGCTGGAGGTCTTAGCTTGGCCACTTGGATGAGATCTTAACCCTATAGCTGTGCTAGTGGAGAGTCTTATTGGGGATCTGGAGAGAAAGGGAGAAACCAGCCCCAGAGTGACTGTGATCTCTGTTTGCTCTTAAGGGAAACTGTACTTTACTGTGCGTGTACTTGTCATCCTCCCATTGTGTATGCCCCTCACTGTTGCCAGTGGTGAGGATTACAGCTCCTTGATTACTGGGCAGTGCAGGGGCGTCACAACACCTATGTTATAAAACACTAGAATTATGAAAAGAGTGATATTTATTACATCAGGGATAGAACCAGAAGAAGGTTCAAACCAGAAAACAGTAATAATCACACAGCAAAGGTGCACAGGTCTAAACCAGAAAGGCCTTGTCAACCATATGTAGAAAAAAAAAAACTTCCTTAATTAAGACATCATGACAAATGTGCAAGCAACCCCTTAAGGAGTTACACGTGCTGCATTTTGCTCAAACCTCTGAACCTCTTAGAGCAAGAAATCTGGACAAAGTGATAAATAAGGGGGAGCCAAAGGCTCAAAAATAGGGGTGATGTTTAAATATTGCTCATACAAACAGAAAGATTATAGAGTAAAAGGTTTTGCTTTGGCATGAACTTTCTGAAGGGTATGAAGTCTGAAACTCGAATGTCTTTCATTGTTTTCTGACTTCAGACCTTAATTATTTGTCAATGATTTGCCAGAAAACAGCAATTTTATGAGAAATAAACAAAAAATGTGGGCAAAACTCTGGATATTCTGTGAAAATCTGGACAGTTCAGAGGTATGATTCATGTTGGCTTTTGAATTCCCAATGACATGCGTGTCTTTATTACTTAATCTAGTTATTTATTTATTTGTTTATTTATTTATTTATTTATTCTCATTTGTTAACCAGGATAAAGTGCTGATAATCACCGGATTATTTTCATGTTCAAACTGGAGAGAAACAATGTCAAAACTGAGAATAATATTTTTTTGATCCAGACATTACAGGGAAAAGTACATAGGTTCACAGGTAGGTACTAGGCTATATATAAGCCTAGCCATAAAGATTCCATGGTTTTCACTACCCAAAAAATTATTTTGCTGTGCCCCTGTCGAGCAGAGCTACTTCTAAACTAAACACAGCTTCAATGTTTCTTTTTTTATATACTTACTGATAGGTGAAAGAATTATTTTGGCAGCAGTTGATTGGACAGCCGTGCAGGAGTGAGCTTTAATATTCATATAGACAGGATAGTTCATAAACCTTCCTTGTACAATATCCTCAGAGGGTCATATGCCCAAATAAGTTGTGTTTCAGCATCTGATGATGTGAATGTAAGGCAGTCAACAGGCACCCTAAGGTTAACAACTTAGACTGACATTATTTATTTATTTATCTGTTTATGTATTTATCTATCTATCTGTCTATCTATCTGTCTGTCTATCTATCTATCTATCTATCTATATATCTAGCTATCTATCTATCTCTATCTATCTATCTATCTATCTATCTATCTATCTATCTATCTATCTATCTATCTATCTGTCTATCTATCTGTCTGTCAATCTGTCTATCTATTTATTTGACATTTGGTTACCGGGAAAGTCCGACTGGGTAGGAAACCCATTTTCAATAGACACCAGAGGAGAAAAGCTCTAATAGAAAGAAAACAGAAAATAACTTTTACAATAATGAGCAACAGTATGCCAAAAGCAACAAAGGGAAAGGAAATTAATTTTAGCACAGCAGTCAGCAGGATATAAAACCAGCATACAGTTGAAACTCCCAAGATCCATATACGTACATTTATTTGCACGAAAGATTAATAAGCATAATCAGCATGGCTGCATTTTTACATCAACACATTAATTATCATACCTGCATACATACATATTTTCGTGGAAATATTGCTGAATAATATACAGAAATAGTCTAGAACATTAACAGAATTAACAAGATAATCCTGGACATTAGCCAACTAAACGTAGGTATTAGGGCAGAAAAACATTCAGTCATCTCTAGAAATAAAGTTAATGAAAGAAAAGGAATAGCTTTATGTATTTATTCTGTTATTTAAATGTAATAATTTGTTAGCTGAGTAAATTGAGCTGACCATTCTAAGTTCTCTATCTTTTACCCAGACACAAAGGCAGTGATTATGCATCTGAACAGTGAGAAATTAATAAGATGACATGATGCAACATTTAATATACATGCATATATTCGTAGGAATACATGAATAAGAAAATTCAGCTCTAGCAGAAAATCAGATATTTTTGATCAGCAGATATAAAAGTAGGACTAAATGGTTGAAGAATGTTTCGCCAAAGAAAAAAAATCATTGTGTCTCACTGCACTGAAACATATTGTTTGAAAGTAACTTTCTTTATAGATGATTATTCCGACCCAATATGAACACAATGTTTCCTGTGGGGTTCTGAGCTCCACCCCCCATGCAGATATGCAGTAGCTGTGCTCCCTGCACATCTCTAATTTTAATAATCATCTGTAAAATCACTACTTCTCAGGCGATAACATACAACAGGTGTCTCACTGTATATGGCAAAGTCCGAGACATGACAAGGACTTGGAAGGACTGCAATCAAATGGTGTGCTAACCCTGTAAAAACATTTTTACTCATCTACAAACAGGGAAAAGAAAAAAAACGTAGCTCTCCACTTTTCATATTCATCAGCTGAAGAAACCATAATTAAGCAATACAGAGGAATCTGCAAAAAAAGAAATTAACTCCTTTTAACCAATTACACTATGTTTCAACAACCTGTAATGATACATGAAAGTATGTGCTGCTACACCTAAAATGTAACAACAGTTCTAGATTAGATTCACAAAGTCTTCTTTTTGCTTACTCTGTTACTCTGAGCAAGACACTTAACTATACTTTTCTCCCAGGTTACCCCCAAAAAGAGACCATGTATCCAGTGGGCTTACCATTTAACATTGTTTTAAAGTATCAGAATAGTAATATCACAGAAAAATGGATATGCCTTCAGTACAAAAAGAGTTTGCAATGGAGTTACTGCAGACACGGCTATAGTCTGAATGTTGCACTGGTTAATAAATAGTTACAGATATTGGCATTTGAAGCAAACTTTGCAGTAACGTGTGGCATACTCAGGTATTCTGAGGAGCCATGAACAAGAAAAGATATGTGATCTCATAGCACAGAATTTATGAAAAGATGTGACCCATCTGCTGTGGGATACCTCACCTGTTTGAAGGCAAGACCTAGTGATATGCTATAAATTTTAGGCAAGATTCTGAGATATGGGATGCACCATGTAGAGCTTGTATCATGAAAATCATCCTGTAAACCTATGAATACAGCTCAAAGCCGCAATAGCAATATGCATGCCCACTTCTTGTGATAATCTGGTCCACCATTTATATACTAATGGACTGCACTGTATACTCAGCATAGCTGGAGTGATTCATGGCCAATTGGCCACTTCGCACAGCTGCAAGTTTGCACAATAAAAATGCTCAAAATTTGCACACAAAAAACTGTCAAAAGATTTAAAAAAAAATCTAAAGATCCATAGACCATGCCACTAAGAGCAATTGGTCTAATATCCCATATGAATTACAGATATAAGCACTTTGGGGCACATTGCCGGTGCTGAAAACAGCACTTTTGGCTAACATCAGAGGTTGAAACAATGCTAATTTCATGAATTTAATCATGCCCTGACTTAAGAACTGGATCCATTCCTGACATATAATTTGAAGCCCTAAATATTTTGAGAAATTAAAACTGCCAGGCATTATAATGTTGTCGCCTAGATGAGGACACTTACCTTTCACTTGTAACTCACTATAGAAGCAGCACAAACCATACGTGATACATGAAAAGGTCATTAAATATATCTTGCTTCAGAAGAGAGACCAGTAAAGGTCACTGTGTGTTCTGTATCCATACACTACTGATGCACTCATTGTCCCAGAGCAAGAATTCCATCACTGGAGATGAAAAACCACACAGACTACCTGTCATTCATTTTGGCAGAGACTATCAGGTCATTTAAGGCAGTAGTAGTGAGATGCAAATCAAGGTTAGTATGTGGTTATGGGAGATGTGGCTGGAGTCATGTTTCCATGTCAAGAATCAAGGTCCTGTATGTCACACACTGCCCCTGACCACATGGTCTAGACTGAAGGCCGCACTGCCTTGCTGCACTGTGAGATATCTCATCACATTTCCTTAGAAGGTCAATGGTAGAAATTTCTAAAAGGTATATATTTATGTATACAGGTCCAGTTTGTAAGACTGACTTTTCATTAAGTTGAACTTCGTACTGTCAAAATAATATGATCAACTTTCTGAAAAGTTTAATCAGTTTATTTTTTTTTTTATTTTATTTATTTATTTTACATTTGTTAACCGGGAAGATCCGACTGGACCAGGTCCATTTACAGCGGAGGCCTGGGGAGAAAAGCTCCAGCATTTAGTTTAGCAAAACAATGCAGCATAAATAGTTTAACAAAATGATACAACATGTATAGTGAACAATGTAATTATACAACATATTAGGGAAACAAAATAAGTAATAAAAGAAGGTGTAAGAAGAATGGCGGTAACAGTTATACAGTGCTGGACAGTTATCACGAGGAGAAATGTGTCAAGCATGCAACAGCCAGTAGTGTGACATACATAATTCATGTAGTGTGCAGGTGAATACAAAGTAAGAGGGGGAGACAGAAACCATGAGGGTATGTTTATGTGATACAAGGGCATAACCAGGTACTAAGGAGATGTGATTTGAGGGATTGTTTGAATTGTGGGGTGGTGGGGGCAGTGGTCAGAGAATGGAGAAGAGAGTGTGGGGGCAGTGGACAGAGAATAGGGGAAGAGAGTTCCAGTTTCGAGCAGCGGTGTGGGAGTAGAGCGCTTTCCCTGCTTTATTATTAGCCCTGGAGATGCAGAGGAGAGATTTTTCAGTAGATCGAAGATGCCGGTTTGCAGTGTAGTGAGTAAGGAGACTGGATATTGAGGGGGGGTTTCAGGGTGCTTGAAAACATTTTAGGCAGTAACCAGCAGGTGATAGTTAAGAAGTTGTGCTAACTCAAGCCATTTTAGTTATTTTAGTGCAGTACAGTCATGGGTTCTGTGTGTGGAGTTTGTAGCAAAGTTGGCTATTTTATTGTAACAAGGTTCTAGTTTGTCTAGGTCAGACTTTCTAATTTGGGTGAAAATTGGTGCTGCGTACAATAGAGTAGAGAGGAGGTGACTTTGGGCAAGGGTGACTAGCTTGATGTGAGAGAAAGTTTCTGTGCCTATATAGCGAGCCTATTCTTTGTGTACTAATTTTATGGTATGGGACATGTGGATATCAAAGTGAAGATTATTGTCAACTTCAATGTCAAGAAGTTTGGTGTGGTTAGAAGGGGAGATGGTGGTGCCGTCCTTAGATGTGATGGAGAAGGAGAGGGCAGGTTTTGATCTAGTAGGGGAGAATAGTAGTAGTTTTGTCTTCTTGGGATTTAGGATAAGTTGGATACCTGAGATCCATTTTTCTACAGAGTTAAACGTTTCCTGAGTGAGTTGTTGCAAAGTGGAGGGAGATGAGGCAGAGCAGATCAGGGTTGAATCATCTGCATATTCAATGAGTGTGGTGTGCTGGGTTGAGCTATTGAGGTTATTTGTGAATATAGAAAAAAAGTAGTGGGCCCAATATAGAGCCTTGTGGGACACTTATGGTAGTTTGAAGATGTGGAGATAAAGTTCCTTTCCACTGGACAGATTGTTGCCTGTCTGATAGGTAGCTTCTGAATGAGGCTATAGTAGAAGGGGTGAAAGATAGTGATGCTATTGAGTCTAGCAGAATGGAATGGGAGACCATATCAAATGCTTTTGAGAGGTCCAGGAAAATGGCAGATGCATATTTGTTGTCATTCCTGTGGAGGTTGACTAGATTAGAGAAGGAGAGAAGACCAGTGGTAGTGCTGTGATATGGATGGAAACCATGTTGTGTGGTAGATAGGAGGTTATGTGTGTTAAGGAATGTCATGACTTGCAAGTGGATGCATTTCTCTAGAATTTTAGATAGGGGACATAGGATGGCACTAGGTCGGTAGTTGTAGAAGTCGTAGGAGTTACCTCCTTTATGAAGAGGAATGATGTGAGATACTTTTCAGAGTTTGGGTATGTAGGATTCTTGTATGTACCGGTTGATTAGAATGGAGATAGGATATAATAGGGAGTCAGTAGCCATTTCTAGGTATGCAGCAGGTATGTTATCCACTGCTAGTGTGGTGGGTTTGAATTTTAAGAGGAGTTTTTTGATTGTAGAGGTGGGAACAAGTGATAGAGTGAAAGAGGGGGTACTATGGGATAGCTTGGGTTGGGATTATAATGGGTAATGTTTGGTTAACTGACTGGATAGGGCTAAGATAGATATTGTAAAATGGAGATTAAATTGAGTGGCTATGTCAAGGGTATTATCTGTAGAGTTTGGAGTCGGAGTAGTGGTTTTGCCTGGTTTCAGTAAGGAGTTAATAGAATGCCAGAATTTATGTGGATTCTTTGAATATTTGTTTTGGCCACTAAGAAAGTAGTTTTATTTATTTAGTTTGGTTTCATCCTTGGCCTTATTTCTAAGCTGTTGATAGTATTGCCTGGAGGTAGTGGTGTTTTCAGTCTTCCAGATTTTCCAGGCTTTATCCCTGGCTTTTAGTAAGGCTCTAGTGTCCCTACTTAGCCAGGGTGCATAGTTGGCTTTCACTCTAATCTTCCTGCTGGGGGCAAGGCTGTCAAGAACACTGGTAAATGTAGTATTGAAGTATCTGACTGCCTGGTCTAACCCTAGGGTTCATAGTGGTTCCCAGTTGCAGTGGCTTAGGACAGTATTGCGGTATTGTGGTGTAAGGTTGCGGTCATCACGTACTAATTTATAGACAATTGGTTTTGGGAGATTGGAGTGTTTATGGAGGAGGAAAGTGGGAAGATGGTCACTGAGATCAGTGAGATGATCACTGAGACCATTTAATGGAAGTTGTGGTACAGTGGGGATTAAGAAATTTACCCTTTCCCCACCAAAGTGTGATCCTGGAGTTTATATAATTAGCAGGGGCTGGGGGATACAGAGAGTCTTACCCCTCCTCTTGAAAAACAGAGAGTTTTCCTACTTTTTTGTTTTTAAAATTATGAAACTTCGATCATATGGTGTTGACTATCTGCAGTCGTAACAACATAGATCCCTGTATAGAAATTGGACAGCATTAGACGAGCAGGATAAGAAGAGTGGACTAGAGGTGGGTGATGTGCTCAGCCTGTTTGGCAGTGGTTTGTATCAGGATGCTGTGGGGCTGTTGAAGGTGTGGGGTGTGCAGGAGAAAAGATCAGTTTCTGGGGAAGTCTGGGAATTAGAGAAGGTAATGGAGCACTTACCTAAGTTAGAAAGGGCATGGTGAGGCTGAAGAGGAGAAATCATCTGGGGCCAAGAGCTAAGATGGGTTGGGAAAATATTAGACACTGAAAGACCGAGGACATGATGGCACACACAGAGGTTAACAGGGAAGTGCAGGTGGGAGAAACTGCAAAGAAAATGGCAAAGGGAGAAAGTGGGTCAAAGTGAAAGAAGCCATGGTGAAAGGACTGGTACACACAGCTGTGGCACAAGAGGTAAAAGGAGACAAATTCAGAGCAACAGAGAAAAGAAAAATCACCACCACAAAGAGAGAAGAATGGGAGAGGGGAGAAAGGGGCAGTCGTCCAGGGAGAAGAATGGGAGTGGGGAGGAGGAGGCAGTCATCCAGGGAGAAGAATGGGAGTGGGGAGGAGGGGGCAGTCATCCAGGGAGAAGAATGGGAGTGGGGAGGAGGGGGCAGTCATCCAGGGAGAAGAATGGGAGTAGGGAGGAGGGGGCAGTCATCCAGGGAGAAGAATGGGAGTGGGGAGGAGGGGGCAGTCATCCAGGGAGAAGAATGGGAGTGGGGAGGAGGGGGCAGTCATCCAGGGAGAAGAATGGGAGTGGGGAGGAGGGGCCGTCAACCAGGGAGAAGAATGGGAGTGGGGAGGAGGGGGCAGTCATCCAGGGAGAAGAATGGGAGTGGGGAGGAGGGGCAGTCATCCAGGGAGAAGAATGGGAGTGGGGAGGAGGGGGCAGTCATCCAGGGAGAAGAATGGGAGTGGGGAGGAGGGGGCAGTCATCCAGGGAGAAGAATGGGAGTGGGGAGGGAGGGGGCAGTCATCCAGGGAGAAGAATGGGAGTGGGGAGGAGGGGCCGTCATCCAGGGAGAAGAATGGGAGTGGGGAGGAGGGGGCAGTCATCCAGGGAGAAGAATGGGAGTGGGGAGGAGGGGCCGTCATCCAGGGAGAAGAATGGGAGTGGGGAGGAGGGGGCAGTCATCCAGGGAGAAGAATGGGAGTGGGGAGGAGGGGGCAGTCGTCCAGGGAGAAGAATGGGAGAGGGAGGAGGGGCAGTCGTCCAGGGAGAAGAATGGGAGTGGGGAGGAGGGGCAGTCATCCAGGGAGAGGAAGGGGGGTGGGGAGGAGGGGGCAGTCACCCAGGGAGAAGAATGGGAGTGGGGAGAAGGGGCCATCATCCAGGGAGAAGAATGGGAGGGGGGAGGAGGGGGCAGACATCCAGGGAGAAGAATGGGAGTGGGGAGGAGGGGGCAGTCGTCCAGGGAGAAGAATGGGAGAGGGGAGGAGGGGGCAGTCGTCCAGGGAGAAGAATGGGAGTGGGGAGGAGGGGGCAGTCATCCAGGGAGAGGAATGGGAGAGGGGAGGAGGGGGCAGTCATCCAGGGAGAAGAATGGGAGTGGGGAGGGAGGGGCCGTCATCCAGGGAGAAGAATGGGAGTGGGGAGGAGGGGGCAGTCATCCAGGGAGAGGAATGGGAGAGGGGAGGAGGGGGCAGTCATCCAGGGAGAGGAATGGGAGAGGGGAGGAGGGGGCAGTCGTCCAGGGAGAGGAATGGGAGAGGGGAGGAGGGGGCAGTCATCCAGGGAGAAGAATGGGAGTGGGGAGGGAGGGGCAGTCATCCAGGTGAGAATATATACGAAAAAAGAGACAAAGCGTTAGAGATGACTTGTAGTAAGATGACAGGAGAATGGGAAATGGTCTAGGGTAGTATATGGAAAGATGTAACCAGAAGAGAGGGTGCGGAGAGTTAGAGAAAGCAGAGATGGATGTGGAGTGGCTGTACATAGTAGGGGGGTGGTATGGATCTGGAAGTAAAGGAGGCAAGAGACAGCCTGAGGATAGAAAATGTTTTTTGTGATTGGTGAATTAATGACTAATGGGACTGAGTGTCTTTGCAGTAAAACAGGTCATGAAGCTTAAATTTAGCAGTGACCAGGATGGCCACCAAGGGGAGGGCTGGATGCACATTCTGACGCATGCTGGCAGCAGCGACTTGTCTGAGGAGGCAGTTCAGATGATAGGAAGCAGGACTACGAAGGTGGCAAAATGACTGAGCTAGAGATGCTACGTTGTTGTGTGTTGCAAAATGACTGAGCTAGAGATACCACGCTGTCGTTTGTTACAAAATGACTGAGCTAGAGATGTCATGCTGTCGTGTGTTACAAAATGACAGCTAGAGATGCCACAGTGTTGTGTGTTACAAATTGACTGAGCTAGAGATGCCACGCTGTCATGTGTTACAAAATGACTGAGCTAGAAATGCCAAGCTGTTATGTGTTACCTGTGTTAGCAGCAAGTATGTAGAGGAAGGAGAGGATTGTACATGACACTGGGCAAACAAGAATGGATTGTGGCAGGTCAATCTTAACCCAGAAGGGTGGGAGGCACTAAGATCTGGAATGAAAAAGTACTCTCAGTTATTTCACCTTTTATCAAAAACAGAAGAGGGGAACAAGTGCCATAAAGGCACAGATGGGTAGGTTCTCATGCAAACGACAGAATGAAAAATGTGTATAAAATAACAGAAGAACAAAGATGTATCAGAGCATTGCTGAGTCGTATTGCAATGAAAATAAAGCAGCCTGGAAGTAAGATTATGAAGCTGGAAGCCATGATGATTGACAAGATGGTGGACATTGCTGGTATCAAAAATAAATATGGCAAATAATAAAATAATAAAGAGAAGGTGGAAATGCAGGTACCTGAGTGCAAGTTATTCAAAAATGGCACCGAAGAAATACAGGGAGGTTTGTAGGTTCCTAGTGTATATCTTCATATGAGCTGCAAGGAATTTGAGTCAAAAGGACATATTCACCCTTCCAACATGCACCCCTATGGTGTAACCCCCTACACTTGTCAACTCAAAAAGGGTAAAAGTAAGTCAGTCTAGGGGCAAGTTTCTGGGAATCCACCCAATCATCCTGGTGAAATGTAAAGGATGCTAGAGTGTTCCATTGTCAATCTCACAGGTGACGTCATTCCACAGACAAGATAAAGATTTGGTAATGAATTTGTACCTCTTTTGGGTTGCATTTATTGGCTGGTACAGATTTATGGCTCTTGTCCTGGTGTTAGTAGAGATACTTAACTTGCTGAGATGTAAGAGATCAAGAAGCGGGCTCATTATGGCTTAGAATGTACGGAATAGATCACATTGTAAGACCCTATAATTCACATAGTAAAGGATCAGTGCTTTGGGCCTTTCTTGGTAGCTTAGGATCATTGCAGCAGCAATATTCTTGGTTAGGAACCTCTGGACCCTGATTGGTTGCATAACATGTACATTCCAAAAGAGACATTGTTCTCTACAGTATATCTATTTAGGGCAGCATATGAAGGTATGACAACCTTAATATGCCTTTAGATAATTACTTGTGCTAAATAGAATGATTTCCTGACTGCTCTATGAGACGGTTGAATGAGAGAGAATTATGGAGCCAGGTTCCCAGATCTCTAGCTACATATTCATTTTGTAGAGACGTACTCTCTATTGTGATGGAAAAAGCTTCTTCCCCCAGTGAGATGCTGCTACATCTTTGCATTTAGTTTTAGGCCTTTTCAATACATCTTTCTTAACAAGGTAAGTTCCTGCTGTGATAGCATGGTATCAGAGAGGCATCTGACAATAATGCCCAGCTTGCAGTCAGAAAGAATAGAATTCCTTAAAAAACTGCAATAAATTCTAGGTTAGACAAAAGGAGCACAAGAAGTACCTGAAAAAGAGGCTGAGACCCTGGGTAGGGTGAAATCATAGGACAGGACCCTTGGCAGCTAGGTAAAGGAATGGGTAACATGCTGACATATAAAGTGTGAGAAACTGGAAGACAGCAGAAGCAGTGTAGCAAAACACAGGGGGCTGTAGTTACTTGGGGATTTGAGTTTACTGAGACTAGGCTGGGTATTCTGAGCTCCAAATCATAAAAAGGTTAGTCCAGCTGGTGTGGAACTTTACCAGAAAGCAAATAATCCACATCTGTTTATAACTACTGAGGAAAAAGTGAGGGATGACAAAGTGAAGGTACGGTTAGTCAACAATGTATTTTACTCTAGGTCATTTAGGGTGAGGTGAAGGGTGAGAATACAGGGACAAAGACTATGATTTGGGAGATTTGAGGAGTAAAATATATAATGAGCTGTCTGTGTGATCAGATCCAAATTAGAAGTCTAGGGAAAGCTGATATACACAAGCTACTACAGATCAGGGATAGAGTCCTCAGGACTATGGACAATTTGTTTGTTTGTTTGTGTCTTTTGGCTTTTCCCGGTTAGGGATCACCACAGCGGAACTCCGGTCCGCTAATGATTGGTAGTGGATTTTTACATACTGAGTTGCCAGCCCTGATGCACAACCTTCAACGAAGGCATGCCCCATTCATGTATGCCTCCACACAGAAGACGCTCTAGCTGAGAATCGAATGGTACAACGTCTTGCTATGAGGCAACAACACTACTGCAGCACCACCACAACAGTCTTAGGGCTATGGACAATGATCTGGGAAAAAGCTAATATACAAAAAGAAGAAAATATCAGTGTGGCTACACAGAGATGAGGATATCAACTGGATAGACATATAGACGTATACAAAGCTGGAAAGGAAGTTGTTAGAAGGTAGAGAGGGTACAGTACAGAGGAAAACAGAAATGTAAAAAAACAGGTGAGTACAACACAGGTGCAAACTAATAGGGAACTATTTAACTAAGTAAATATGGAAAAGAGGAGATTTGCTTGTTAGTAACAGTGAAAACTACGGTTATTAATCATGGTGTTCGGTACTCACTTAGCTATGGGTAAATCATCATGGTGTTCGGTACTCACTTAGCTATGGGTAAACCATCATGGTGTTCAGTACTCACTTAGCTATGGGTAAATCATCATGGTGTTCGGTACTCACTTAGCAATGGGTAAATCATCATGGTGTTCGGTACTCACTTAGCTATGGGTAAATCATCATGGTGTTCGGAACTCACTTAGCTATGGGTAAATCATCATGGTGTTCGGTACTCACTTTGCTATGGGTAAATCATCAAGGTGTTCGGTACTCACTTAGCTACGGGTAAATCATCATGGTGATCGGTACTCACTTAGCTATGGGTAAAGCATGATGGTGTTCAGTACTCACTTAGCAACGGGTAAATAATCATGGTGTTTGGTACTCACTTAGCTATGGGTAAATCATCATAGTGTTCAGTACTCACTTAGCTATGGATAAATCATCATGGTGTCCGGTACTCACTTAGTTATGGGTAAATCATCATGGTGTTCGGTACTCAGTTAGTTGGGGTAAATCATCTTGGTGTTAAGTACTCACTTAGCTATTGGTAAATCATCATGTTGTTCGGTACTCACTTAGCTATGTGTGAATCATCATGGTGTTTAGTACTAACTTAGCTATAGGTAAATCATCATGGCGTTCAGTACCCTCTTATCTATGGGTAAATCATTGTGTTCTCTACTCCCTTAGCTATGGGTAAATCATCATGGTGTTCAGTACTCACTTAGCTATGGGTAAATCATCATGGTGTTCTGTAATCACTTAGATATGGGTCAATCCTCATGGTGTTTAGTACTCACTTAGCTATGGGTAAATCATCATGGTGTTAAGTACAGTCTTTGCTATGGGTAAATCATCGTGGTGTTCGGCATTCACTTAGTTATGGGTAAATCATCATGTTGTTCGGTACTCACTTAGCGATGAGGAAATCATCATGGTGTTCGGTAGTCACTCAGCTATGGGTAAATCATCATGGTGTTCGGTACTCAGTTAGCTAGGGGTAAATCATCTTGGTGTTAAGTACTCACTTAGCTATTGGTAAATCATCATGTTTTCAGTACTCACTTAGCTATGGGTGAATCATCATGGTGTTTAGTACTAACTTAGCTATAGGTAAATCATCATGGTGTTTGGTACCCTGTTATCTATGGGTAAATCATTATGGTGTTCTCTACTCCCTTAGCTATGGGTAAATCATCATGGTGTTCAGTACTCACTTAGCTATGGGTAAATAATCATGGTGTTCTGTAATCACTTAGATATGGGTCAATCCTCATGGTGTTAAGTACGGTCTTTGCTATGGGTAAATCATCATGGTGTTCGGTATTCACTTAGTTATGGGTAAATCATCATGCTGTTCGGTACTCACTTAGCGATGAGGAAATCATCATGGTGTTCGGTAGTCACTCAGCTATGGGTAAATCATCATGGTGTTCAGTACTGAGTTAGCTATGGGTAAATTATGATGGTGTTCGGTAATCACATAGCTATGGGTAAATCTTCATGGTGTTCAGTACTCACTTAGCTATGGGTAAATCATCATGGTGTTCGGTAGTCACTCAGCTATGGGTAAATCATCATGGTGTTCACTACTCACTTAGCTACGGATAAATCATTGTGGTGTTCAGTACTCACTTAGCTACTGGCAAACCATCATGGTGATCTGTACTCACTTAGCTAAGGGTAAATCCTCATGGTGTTAAGTACTGACTTAGCTACGGGTAAATCATCATGGTGTTCAGTACTCACTTAGCTATGGGTAAATCATAATCCTGTTCGGTACTCACTTAGCTATACGTAAATCATAATGGTATTTGGTACTCACTTAGCTCTGGGTAAATCATCATGGTGTTTGGTTCTCACGTAGCTATGGGTAAATCATCATGGCGGTCGGTACTATTCGTTACTCACTTTGCTATGGGTAAATCATCATGGTGTTTGGTATTCACTTAGCTACGGGTAAATAATCATGGTGATCGGTACTCATTTAGCTATGGGTAAAGCATCATGGTGTTCAGTACTCACTTAGCAATGGGTAAATCATCATGGTGTTAGGTACTCACTTAGCTATGAGTAAATCATCATGGTGTTCAGTACTCACTAAGCTATGGGTAAATCATCATGGTGTTCGGTACTCACTTAGCTATGGGTAAATCATCATGGTGTTCGGTACTTAGTTAACTATGGGTAAATCATCATGGTATTAAGTACTCACTTAACTATGGGTAAATCAACATGTTCGGTATTCACTTAGCTATGGGTGAATCATCATGGTGTTCAGTACACACTTAGCTATGGGTAAATCATCATGGTGTTGGATACTCATTTAATATGGGTAAATCATCATGTTTTCGGTACTCACTTAGCTATGGGTAAATCAGCATGGTGGTCAGGACTCACTTAGCTATGGGTAATTCATGATGGTGTTCGGTAATCACGTAGCTATGTGTAAATCATCATGGTGTTCAGGACTCACTTAGCTGTGGGTAAATAATTAAGGTGTTAAGTACTCACTTAGCTATGGGTAAATCATCATGAGTGTTCGCTACTCACTTAGCTATGGGGGAATCATCATGATGTTCGGTATTCACTTAGCTATGGATAAATCATCATGTTGTTTGGCACTCACTTATCTATGGGTAAATCATCATGGTGTTCGGTACTCACATAGCTACAGGTAAATAATCATGGTGATCAGTACTCACCTAGCTAGGGGTAAATCATAATGGTGTTTGGTAATCACTTAGCTATGGGTAAATCATCTTGGTGTTCAGTACTCACTTAGCTATGGGTAAATTATCATGGTGTTCGGTACTTACTGAGCTATGGGTAAATCATCATGGTGTTTGGTACTCACTTATCTACGAGCAAATCATTATGGTTATCGGTACTCACTTAGCTATGGGTAAATCATCATGGTGTTTGGTACTCACTTAGCTATGGGTAAATCATCATGGTGTTTGGTACTCACTTAGCTATGGGTAAATCATCATGGTGTTTGGTACTCACTTATCTACGAGCAAATCATTATGGTTATCGGTACTCACTTAGCTATGGGTAAATCATCATGGTGTTCGGTACTTACTGAGCTATGGGTAAATCATCATGGTGTTCAGTACTCACTTAGATACAGGTAAATCATCATGGTGGTCGGTGCTCACTTAGTTATGGGTAAATCATCATGGTGTTGGGTATACACTTAGCTATGGGATAATCATCATAGTGATTGGTACTCACTTAGCTATGGGTAAATTATAATGGTGTACAGTACTCACTTTACTATGGGTAAATCATCATGGCAATTAGTACTCACTTAGCTATGGGTAAATCATCATGGTGTTCAGTACTCACTTTACTATGGGTAAATCATCATGGTAATTAGTACTCACTTAGCTATGCGTAAATCATCATGGTGTTCAGTACTCACTTATCTATCGGTAAATCATCATAGTGTTCGGTACTCACTTAGCTATGAGTAAATCATCATGGTGCTCAGTACTTACTTGCTATGGGTAAATCATAACGGTGTTCGGGACTCACTTTGCTCTGGGTAAGTCATCATGGTGTTCGGTACTCATTTAGCTATGGGTAAATCATCATGGTGTTTGGTACGCACTTCGCTATGAGTAAATCATCATGGTGTTCGGTACTCACTTAGCTATGGGTAAATCATCATGGTGTTTGGTACTTACTTTGCTATGGGTAAATTAACATGGTGTTCGGTACTCACTTAGCTATGGGCAAATCATCATGGTGATCGGTACTCACTTACCTATGGGTAAATCTTCATGGTGTTCAGTACTCACTTAGCTATGGGTAAATCATCATGATGTTCAGTACTCACTTAGCTATGGGTAAACCATCATGGTGTTTGGTACTCACTTAGCTATGGGTAAACCATCATGGTGTTCGGTACTCAGCTATGGGTAAATCTTCATGGTGTTCAGTACTCACTTACCTATGGGTAAATCTTCATGGTGTTCAGTACTCACTTAGCTATGGGTAAATCATAATGGTGTTCGGTACTCACTGAGCTCTGTGTAAATCATCATGGTGTTCGATACACACTTAGCTGTGGGTAAATCATCATGGCGTTCGATTCTGACATAGCTATGGGTAAATCATCATGGTGTTCGGTACTATTCGTTACTCACTTAGCTATGGGTAAATCTTCATGGTGTTTGGTATTCACTAAGCTAAGGGTAAATCATCATGGTGTTCGGTACTCACTTACTTATGGGTAAATCATCATGGTGTTTGGTACTAAGTTAACTATGGGTAAATCATCATGCTGTTAAGTATTCACTTAGCTATGGGTAAATCAACATGTTGTTTGGTACTCACTTAGCTATGGGTGAATCATCATGGTGTTTGGTGCGCACTTAGCTATGGGTAAATTATCATGGTGTTGGGTACTCATTTAATATGGGTAAATCATCATGTTTTCGGTACCCACATATCTATGGGTAAATCAGCATGGTGTTCAGTACTCACTTAGCTATGGGTAAATCATGTTCGGTAATCACTTAGCTATGTGTTAATCATCATGGTGTTCAGTACTCTCTTAGCTATGGGTGCATCATCATGGTGTTAAGTACTCACTTAGCTATGGGTAAATCATCATGGGGTTCGGTACTCACTTAGCTATGGGTGAATCATCATGATGTTTGGTATTCACTTTGCTATGGATAAATCATCATGGTGTTCGGTACTCACTCATCTATGGGTAAATCATCATGGTTTTCGGTACTCACATAGCTACAGGTAAATCATCATGGTGATTAGTACTCACCTAGCAAGTGGTAAATCATAATGGTGTTTGGTAATCACTTAGCTATGGGTAAATCATCTTGGTGTTCAGTACTCACTTAGCTACGAGCAAATCACCATGGTAATTGGTACTCACATAGCTATGGGTAAATCATTATGGTGTTCAGTACTCACTTAGCTATGAGTAAATCATCATGGTGTTCGGTACTCACTTAGCTATGGGTAAATCATCATGGTGTTCGGCAGTCACTTAGCTAAGGGTAAACATCATGGTGTTCAGTACTCAGTTATGGGTAAATCATCATGGAGTTGGGTACTCACTTAGCTATGGGTTAATCATCATTGTAATCAGTTCACACTTAGCTATGGGTAAATCATCATGCTGTCCAGTACTCACTTATCTATCTGTAAATCATCATGGTGTTTGGTACTCACTTAGCTATGGGTAAATCATCATGGTATTCAGTACTCACTTAGCTATGGGTAAATCTTCATGGTGTTCGGTACTCATTTAGCTATGGGTAAATCATCATGGTGTTCAGTACTTACTTAGCTATGAGTAAATCATCATGGTGTTCGGTACTCACTTAGTTATGGATAAATCATCATGGTGTTTTATACTCCCTTAGCTATGTGTAAATCATCATGGTTTTCGGTACTCACTTAGCTATGGGTAAATCATCATGGTGTTACGTACCCACTTAGCTATGGGGAAATCATCATTGTGTTCGTGACTCACTTAGCTATGGGTAAATCATCATTGTGTTCAGTACTCACATAGCTATGGGTAAATCATCATGGTGTTCTTCACTCACTTAGCTATGGGTAAATCATTATGGTGTTTGGTACTCACTTAGCTATGGGTAAATCATCATGGTATTCACTACTCACTTCGCTAGGGGTAAATCCTCATGTTGTTCGGTACTCCTTTAGCAATGCGTTAATCATCATGATTTTTGATACTCTCTTAGCTACGGGTAAATCATTATGGTGTTCAGTACTAAAATATCTACAGGTCAATCATCATGGTTTTCGCTACTCACTTAGCTACTGGTAAATCATCATGGTGTTCATTAATCACTTAGCTACGGGTAAATCATCAGGGTGTTCAGTACTCACTTAGCTATGGGAAAATCATCATGGTGTTCGGTACTCACTTAGCTATGGGTAAATCATGTTCGGTAATCACTTAGCTATGTGTTAATCATCATGGTGTTCAGTACTCAGCTATGGGAAAATTATCATGGTGTTCATTACTCACTTCGCTACGGGTTAATAATCATAGTTTTCAGTACTCACTTAGCTTTGGGTAAATCATCATGGTGTTCTGTACTCAAGTAGCTATGGGTAAATCTTCATGGTGTTCGGTACTAACATAGCTATGGGTAAAGTGTCATGGTGTTCGGTACTCACTTAGCTATGGCTAAATCAACAAGGTGTTCGGTACTCACTTAGCTACAGGTAAATCATCATGGTGTTTGGTACTCAGTTATGGGTAAATCATCATGGTGTTGGGTACTCACTTAGCTATGGGTAAGTCATCATGGTGTTCGGTATTCACATAGCTATGGTTAAATCATCATGTTGTTTGGTACCCACTTAGCTTTGGGTAAATCAACATAGTGATCGGTACTCAATTAGCTATGGGTAAATCATCATGGTGTTCAGTACTCACTTAACTACAGGTAAATCATCATGGTAATCAGTAATCACTTGGCTATGGGTAAATCATCATGGTGTTCACTACTCACTTAGCTATGGGTAAATCATCATGGTGTTTGGTACTCACTTAGCTATGGGTAAATCATCATGGTGGCCGGTACTCATTTAGCTATGGCTAAATCATCATGGTGTTCGGTACGCACTTAGCTATGAATAAATCGTCATGGTGTTCGGTACTCACTTAGCTACAGGTAAATCATCATGGTGTTCGTTCCTCACTTAGCTACTGGTAAATCATCAAGGTGTTCAGTAATCACTTAGCTATTGATAAATCATCATGGTGTTGTTCAGTACTTACTTAGCTATGGGTAAATCATCATGGTGTTCGGTACTCAGCAATGGGTAAATAATCATGGTGTTCAGTACTCACTTAGCTATGGGTAAATCATCATGGTGTTCAGTATTCAGCTATGGGTAAATCATCATGGTGTTCGGTAGTCACTTAGCTATGGGTAAATCATCATGGTGTTCGGTAGTCACTTAGCTATGGATAAATCATCATGGTGTTCGGTACTCTCTTTGCTATGGGTAAATCATCATGGTGCTTGGTACTCAGCTATGGGTAAATCATCATGGTGTTCGGTACTCAGTTAGCTATGGTAAATTATCATGGTGTTTGGTACTCACCTAGCAATAGGTAAATCATCATGGTGTTCGGTACTCACTAGACTACGGGTAAATCATCATGTTGTTTAGTACTCAGTTAGCTGTGGGTAAATCATCATGGTGTTCTGTAATCACTTAGGTATGGGTAAATCATCATGGTGTTCGGTACTCACTTTCCTATGGGTAAAGTGTCATGGTGTTCGGTACTCATTTAGCTATGGGTAAATCATCATGGTGTTTGGTACTCACTTTGCTATGGTTAAATCATCTTGAGGTTCGGTACTCACTTAGCTATGGGTAAATCATCATGGTGTTTGGTACTCATTTAGCTATGGTTAAATCATCATGGTGTTCTGTTCTCACTTAGCTATGGGTAAATCTTCGTGGTGTTCGGTACTCACTTAGTTATGGGTAAATCATCATCATTTTCAGTACTCACTTAGCTATAGGTAAATCATAATGGTGTTCGGTACTCACTGAACTCTGGGTAAATCATCATGGTGTTCGGTACACACTTAGCTGTGGGTAAATCATCATGGCGTTTGGTTCTGACGTAGCTATGGGTAAATCATCATGGCATTCGGTACTATTCGTTACTCACTTTGCTATGGGTAAATCATTATGGTGTTTGGTATTCACTTAGCTACGGGTAAATAATCATGGTGATCGGTACTCATTTAGCTATGGGTAAAGCAACATGGTGTTCAGTACTCACTTAGCTATGGGTAAATCATCATGATGTTCGGTACTCACTTAGCTATGGGTAAATCATGATGGTGTTTGATAATCACATAGCTATGGGTAAATCTTCATGGTGATCAGTACTCACTTAGCTATGGGTAAATCATTATGGTGTTCGGTAGTCACTTAGCTATGGGTAAATCATCATGGTGTTTGGTACTCACTTAGCTATGGATAAATCATCATGGTGTTCTGTACTCACTTAGCTACGGGCAAATCATCATGGTGATCGGTACTCACTTAGCTAAGGGTAAATCCTCATGGTGTTAAGTACTGAATTAGCTACGGGTAAATCTTCATGGCATTCAGTACTCAGTTAGCTACGGGTAAATCATCATGGTGTTTGGTACTCACTTAGCTATGGGTAAATAATCATGATGTTCGGTAGTCACTTAGCTATGGGTAAATCATCATGGTGTTCGGTACTCACTTCGCTATGGGTAAACCATCATGGTGTTCGGTACTCACTTAGCTATGGGTAAGTCATCATGGTGTTTGGTACTTACTTTGCTATGGGTAAATTAACATGGTGTTCAGTACTCACTTACCTATGGGTAAATCTTCATGGTGTTCAGTACTCACTTAGCTATGGGTAAATCATAATGGTGTTCGGTACTCACTGAGCTCTGGGTAAATCATTATGGTGTTCGATACACACTTAGCTGTGGTAAATCATCATGGTGTTCGATTCTGACGTAGCTATGGGTAAATCATTATGGTGTTCGGTACTATTCGTTACTCACTTAGCTATGGGGAAATCTTCATGGTCTTTGGTATTCACTAAGCTAAGGGTAAATCATCATGGTGTTTGGTACTCACTTACTTATGGGTAAATCATCATGGTGTTCAGTACTAAGTTAGCTATGTGTAAATCATCATGCTGTTAAGTATTCACTTAACTATGGGTAAATCAACATGTTGTTCGGTACTCACTTAGCTATGGGTGAATCATCATGGTGTTTGGTACGCACTTAGCTATGGGTAAATTATCATGGTGTTGGGTACTCATTTAATATGGGTAAATCATCATGTTTTCGGTACTCACTTAGCTATGGGTAAATCAGCATGGTGTTCAGTACTCACTTAGCTATGGGTAAATCATGTTCTGTAATCACTTAGCTATGTGTTAATCATCATGGTGTTCAGTACTCACTTAGCTATGGGTACAGCATCATGGTGTTAAGTACTCACTTAGCTATGGGTAAATCATCATGGGGTTCGGTACTCACTTAGCTATGGGTGAATCATCACGATGTTTGGTATTCACTTTGCTATGGATAAATCATCATGGTGTTCGGTACTCACTTATCTATGGGTAAATCATCATGTTGTTCGGTACTCACATAGCTACAGGTAAATCATCATGGTGATCAGTACTCCCCTAGCAAGTGGTAAATCATAATGGTGTTTGGTAATCACTTGGCTATGGGTAAATCATCTTGGTGTTCAGTACTGACTTAGCTATGGATAATTATCATGGTGTTCGGTACTCACTTAGCTACGAGCAAATCATCATAGTAATTGGTACTCACTTAGCTATGAGTAAATCATTATGGTGTTCAGTACTCACTTAGCTATGAGTAAATCATCATGGTGTTCGGTACTCACTTAGCTATGGGTAAATCATCATGGTGTTCGGCTGTCACTTAGCTAAGGGTAAACATCATGGTGTTCAGTACTCAGTTATGGGTAAATCATCATGGGGTTGGGTACTTACTTAGCTATGGGTTAATCATCATAGTGATCGGTACTCCCTTAGCTATGGGTAAATTATGATGGTGTTCAGAACTCAGTTTACTACAGGTAAATCATCATTGTAATCAGTTCTCACTTAGCTATGGGTAAATCATCATGCTGTTCAGTACTCACTTATCTATCTGTGAATCATCATGGTGTTCGGTTCTCACTTAGCTCTGTGTAAATCATCATGGTATTCAGTACTCACTTAGCTATGGGTAAATCTTCATGGTGTTCGGTACTCATTTAGCTATGGGTAAATCATCATGGTGTTCGGTATTTACTTAGCTATGAGTAAATCATCATGGTGTTCGGTACTCACTTAGTTATGGATAAATCATCATGGTGTTTTATACTCCCTTAGCTCTGTGTAAATCATCATGGTTTTCGGTACTCACTTAGCTATGGGTAAATCATCATGGTGTTAAGTACTCACTTAACTATGGGGAAATCATCATAGTGTTCGGTACTCACTTAGCTATGGGTAAATCATCATTGTGTTCAGTACTCACATAGCTATGGGTAAATCATCATGGTGTTCGGCACTCACTTAGCTATGGGTAAATCATTATGGTGTTCGCTACTCACTTAGCTATGGGTAAATCATCATAGTATTCACTACTCACTTTGCTAGAGGTAAATCGTCATGGTGTTCGGTACTCCTTTAGCAATGGGTAAATTATCATGATGTTTGATACTCTCTTAGCTACGGGTAAATCATTATGGTGTTCAGTACTAAAATATCTACAGGTCAATCATCATGGTTTTCGCTACTCACTTAGCTACTGGTAAATCATCATGGTGTTCAGTAATCACTTAGCTACGGGTAAATCATCAGGGTGTTCAGCACTCACTTAGCTATGGGAAAATCATCATGGTGTTCGGTACTCACTTAGCTATGGGTAAATCATGTTCGGTAATCACTTAGCTATGTGTTAATCGTCATGGTGTTCAGTACTCAGCTATGGGAAAATTATCATGGTGTTCATTACTCACTTAGCTACGGGTTAATAATCATAGTTTTCAGTACTCACTTAGCTTTGGGTAAATCATCATGGTGTTCTGTACTCAAGTAGCTATGGGTAAATCTTCATGGTGTTCGGTACTAACATAGCTTTGGGTAAAGTGTCATAGTGTTCGGTACTCACTTAGCTATGGCTAAATCAACAAGGTGTTCGGTACTCACTTAGCTACAGGTAAATCATCATGGTGTTTGGTACTCACTTAGTTATGGGTAAATCATCATGGTGTTGGGTACTCACTTAGCAATAGGTAAATCATCATGGTGTTCGGTATTCACTTACCTTTGGGTATATTATCATGGTGTTTGTTACCCAATTAGCTATGGGTAAATCATCATGGTGTCCAGTACTCACTTAGCTTTGGGTAAATCATCATGGTGTTCGGTACTCACTTAGCTTTGGGTAAATCAACATAGTGATCGGTACTCAATTAGCTATGGGTAAATCATCATGCTGTTCAGTACTCATTTAAGTACGGGTAAATCATCATGGTGTTCGGTACTCACTTAGCTACTGGTAAATCATCAAGGTGTTCAGTAATCACTTAGCTATGGGTAAATAATCATGGTGTTCTGTACAAACTTAGCTATGAGTAAATCATCATGGTGTTCTGTACTCACTTAGCTATGGGTAAATCATCATGGTGTTCGGTACTCACTTAGCTATGGGTAAATCTACATGGTGTTCAGTGCTCACTTAGCTATGGGTAAATCATCATGATGTTCGGTACTCACTTAGCTATGGGTAAATCATCATGGTGTTTTTTACTCACTTAGCTATGGGTAAATCATCATGGTGTTCGGTAGTCACTTAGCTATAGGTAAATCAAATTGGTGTTCAGTAGTCACCTAGCTATGGATAAACCATCATGGTGTTCGGTACTCTCTTAGCTATGGATAAACCATCATGGTGTTCGGTACTCTCTTAGCTATGGATAAATCATCATGGTGTTTGGTACTCACCTAGCTATTGGTAAATCATCATGGTGCTCGGTACTCACTAGACTATGGGTAAATCATCATGGTGATCGGTACTCACTTACCTATGGGTAAATCATCATGGTGTTCTGTACTCACTTAGCTATGGGTAAATCATCATGGTGTTCGGTACTCACTTAGCTATGGGTAAATCATCCTGGTGTTCGGTACTCACTTAGCTATGGGTAAATCATCATGGTGTTCAGTACTCAGCTATGGGTAAATCATCATGGTGTTCGGTACTCACTTAGCTATGGGTAAATCATCATGGTGTTTGGTACTCATTTAGCTATGGGTAAATCATCATGGTGTTCTGTTCTCACTTAGCTATGGGTAAATCTTCGTGGTGCTCGGCACTCGCTTAGTTATGGGTAAATCATCATCGTTTTCAGTACTCACTTAGATATGGGTAAATCATCATGGTGTTTGGTCCTCACTTAAAAATGGGTAAATCATCATGGTGTTCGGTACTCACTTATCTATGTGTAAAGTGCCATGGTGTTCAGTACTCACTTAGCTATGGGTAAATAATCATGGTGTTCGCTACATACTTAGCTATGGGTAAATCATCATGGTGATATGTACTCACTTAACAATGGGTTAATCATCATGGTGTAAGGTACTCACTTAGCTTTGGGTAAATCATCATGATGTTTGGTACTCACTTAGCTATGGGTAAATGATCATGGTGTTAGGTACCCACTTAGCTATGGATAAATCATCATGGTGTTCAGTACTCACTTAGCTACTGGTATATCATCATGGGGTTCAGTACTCACTTAGCTACTGGTAAATCATCATGTTACTTGGTACTCACTTAGCTACAGGAAAATCCTCAAAAAGTTCAGTACTCACTTACCTACGGATAAATCTTCATGGTGTTCATTGCTGATATAGCTATGAGTAAATCATCAAGGTGTTCTGTTCTCACTTAGCTACGGGTTAATCATCATGGTGTTGTTCAGTACTCACTTAGCTATTGGTAATCATCATGGTGTTCGTATTCAGCTATGGGTAAATCATCTTGGTGTTCAGTACTCACTTAGCTTTGTGTAAATCACCATGGTGTTTGGTACTCACTTAACTATGGGTAAATCATCATGGTGTTCGGTACATACTTAGCTATGGGTAAATCATTATGGTGTTCAGTACTCACTTAGCTATGGGGAAATCATCATGGTGTTCGGTATTCAGCTATGTGTAAATAATCATGGTGTTCGAAGCTCACTTAGCTATGGGTAAATCATCTTGGTGTTCAGTACTCACTTAGCTATGGTTAAATCCTCATGGTTTTCAGTACTCACTTAGCTATGGGTAAATCATGGTGTTCGGTCCTTACTTAGATATGGGTAAATCATCATGGTTTGGTGTTATGTTAGTCACTTAGCTATGGGTAAATCATCATGGTGTCCAGTACTCACTTAGCTTTGGGTAAATCAGCAAGGGGTTTGGTACTCACTTAGCTATGGGTAAATCATCATGGTGTTCGGTACTCACTTAGCTATGGGTAAATCATCATGGTGTTCGGTACTCACTTAGCTATGGGTAAATCATCATGGTGTTCGTTAGTCACTTAGCTATTGTTAAATCCTCATGGTTTTCAGTACTCACTTAGCTATGGGTAAAGTGCCATGGTGTTTGGTACTCACTTAGCTAGGGGTAAATCATCATGGTGTTCGGTACTCACTTAGCTATGGGTAAATCATCATGGTGTTCGGTACTCACTTAGCTATGGATAAATCATCATGGTGATCGGTACTCTCTTAGCTATGGGTAAATCATCATGGTGTTCGGTACTCACTTAGCTATGGGTAAATCATCATGGTGTTCGGTACTCACTAAGACTATGGGTAAATCATCATGTTGTTCAGTACTCACTTAGCTTTGGGTAAATAATCATGGTGTTCTGTACTCACTTAGCAATGGGTAAATCATCATGGTGTTCGGTACTCAGCTATGGGTAAATCATCATGGTGTTTGATATTCAACTACGGGTAAATCATCATGGTGTTCTGTACTCACTTAGCTAGGGGTAAATCATCATGGTGTTTGGTACTCACTTAGCTATGGGTAAATCATCATGGTGTTCGGTACTCACTAAGCTATGGGTAAATCATCATGGTGTTCGGTACTCACTTAGCTATGGGTAAATCATCATGGTGATCGGTACTCTCTTAGCTATGGGTAAATCATCATGGTGTTCGTATTCTTAGCTAGGGGTAAATCATCATGGTGTTTGGTACTCACTTAGCTATGGGTAAATCATCATGGTGTTCGGTACTCACTTAGCTATGGATAAATCATCCTGGTGTTCAGTACTCACTTAGCTTTGGGTAAATCATCATGGTGTTCGGTACTCACTTAGCTATGGGTAAATCATCATGGTGTTCAGTACTCACTTAGCTATGGGTAAATCATCATGGTGTTCGGTACTCACTTAGCTATGGGTAAATAATCATGTTGTTCGGAGCTCACTTAGCTATGGCTAAATCATCATGGTGTTCGGTACACACTTAGCTATGGGTAAATCATGGTGTTCGGTCCTTACTTAGATATGGGTAAATCATCATGGTGATCGGTACTCACTTACCTATGGGTAAATCATCATGGTGTTCGGTACTCACTTAGCTATGGGTAAATCATCATTGTTTTCGGTACTCACTTAGCTATGGGTATATCATCATGGTGTTCAGTACTCACTTAGCTACTGGTAAATCATCATGTTATTTGGTACTCAGCTACGGGTAAATCATCATGGTGTTCAGTGCTCACTTAGCTATAGGTACATCATCATGGTGTTTGGTGACTCACTTAGCTATGGGTAAGTCATCATGGTGTTCGGTACTCATTTAGCTATGGGTAAATCTTCATGGTGTTCAGTACTCACTTAACTATGTGTAAATCATCATGGTGTTCGGTACTCACTTACCTATGGGTAAATCATCATGGTGTTTAGTACTCACTAAGCTATGGGTAAATCATCATGGTGTTCAGGATTCACTTAGCTATGGGTAAATCATCATGGTTTTAGTACTCACTAAGCTATGGGTAAATCATCATGGTGTTCGGTACTCAGTTAGCTATAGCTAAATCATCATGGTCCTCAGTACTCACTTAGCTATGGGTAAATCATCATGGTGTTCAGTACTTACTTAGCTGTGGATAAATCATCATGGTGTTCTGTACTCACTTTGCTATGGGTAAATCATCATGGTGTTCGGTACTCACTTAGCTATGGGTAAATCATCATGGTGTGCGGTACTCACTTTCCTTTGGGTAAATCATCATGGTGTTCTGTACTCAGCAATGGGTAAATCATCATGCTGTTCGGTACTCGCCTATGGGAAAAGTGTGAAGGTGTTCGGTGCCCACTTAGCTATGCAAAAATAATCATGGTGTTCCGTACTCCGTACGTTTGAAAAAGACAATAGAAATAATAGGAGGACTGGTAACCTGAATGGAAATCAAAGGAAAGCGTTAAATTCTTTGAAATTAGACACTGAAATTACTATTAGGCCAGCTGATAAGGGTGGGCCTATCGTTGTCATGGACACCTTTTGGTATAAAGATAGCATGATAAGTTTACTTAGTGAGGACAACTACTATGAAAGAATAACTATGGAAACTGTGACTGAGAAAGTATTTAAAGTGTATGATATGTTAGATGACTTACTAATATCTGAAGATATAACCTTTGAGTTATATACATATTTGAAAGTAAATAATCCACGCATCCCAATTATACAAGGTGTTCCCAAAGTACATAAATCTGCAACTGCACCACCAATGAGACCAATTGTTGCTGGTCAAGGCTGGTTAACTGAGCCTATGTCTATTTATGTAGAATATTATGCCAGAACTCTAGTTGATGAAACACCACATATTCTAAAGGACAGTAAACAGTTCTTATTAGAATTATATGATTACACAAAAAACTTGGAAGACAGATCAGACTATACTATGGTCTCGCTAGATGTAGTTAGTCTTTTTACGAAGATACCTAATGATACAGGAGTCTCATTTTTTCAACAATATATGCACTCTAAATCCAATTTAACTATTAATAATGTTGAACTGATATCTTTATTCATGGAAACTATTCTAAATAATAACATCTTTATGTTTGATGATCTAGTTCTTTCTCAAAAAGACGGAGTGGCTATGGGAACCCCCTGTGCCAACAGCTACGCTAATGTAGTTGTGGCACAGTGGGAAGAATCCTTTTTATTTAGATCTACACTGTTTACAGAGAATGTTGGATTCTATAAGAGATTCGTAGATGATCTCTTTTTGATTTGGCATGGAACTAATGACAACCTGATACTATTCATAGAAGAGATAAATGCATCTATTGAATTCTTAAAATTCACCTATACCTTTTCGAAAGATAGCATTTCTTTTTTAGACGTTAATATAGTTAGACTTCCATCTGGTCTATTAAATACATCTATTCATCGCAAACTATGTTATAGGAATGCTTTCTTACATAGACGTAGCATGCACCCATGCTACGTATTTAAAAATGTAATGAAGGGCCAATTAATGAGAGCCTCAAGGTTAAACCCAAATGAACTTGGATACAGAGAAGAAGTTGTTAGGTTAAAATCCATGTTTTCAGAAAGAGGTTATAATGAAGAAACATTTGATATAATATCAAACGAGGTCGATACCCTCAGAACAACAGTAGCTAGACCATATTTTACTAATCCTACGTTGTTGTCAGAAACCCCTGATGATAATACATCTAATTTTGTTAAAGCCCCTATCTTTTACACCAGAGATGCAACTTTTATAAAAGACTTGATGACTAAACATTGGGACGTACTAAGATTAGACCAAGATATAGGCCATCTTGTAGGTCCAGTGCCTCTAGTAATATATAAGAACAAACCCAACTTAAAAAGATTGTTGTGTCATAAGAAACCGTCATTAAACCCTAGAAATCCTATCACCTATAACACCAAAGCCTGTACTAACTGTAATCAATGCCATTTGATAGATGATAGGGAGGTTTTTATAAACCCACATAATAATTTTGCCTATAATTTTAATACTGGTACCAACTGCAAGAGTAAAAATGTTATTTACTTAGCCAGATGTGTAGCATGTACGGCATTTTATATAGGCAAAACGAACAGGATGCTAAGGGAGAGAATACGGGAGCATCAATATCACATAAGAATAGGCACAGATACCAACTCATTGGCTAAACATAACAAAACTCTTGGTCCCCAGCATAAATTTATTTATAGTGTAATGCAAGAAGTCCACACAAGTACAAGAGGTGGGGATTTAATTAATTACACATTAGAATGTGAATTACGCTGGATACTGAGATGTAAAGCAGATCAGTTCCCAGGCTTGAATGAAAAAGTTAACCTGAAACCCATACTTAGGAAAAGAAGGTGTGTTAGACCTAAGAGATAGGATTCTGGGCCAATCCCCATCGTTTGCAATATTTATAAAGAGTAGGAACCTTGTTAGCATGTCTTGCACTAATTTATTATGATTACATATAAACACTTTTATATATATATATTTGTTCTATGCATACATATGTATATATATTATATTTTTAGAATGTGCTTTTAGAATGTATATATTTTTTGTAGAGTAGATATATTTTTTGTAGAGTAGACACGTTTTTAGATATCTATTTTTTATATATAAATATATACTTTTTCATGTGAGCTTATATATAAATACATTCTTTTTCATGTGAGCTTATATATACATACACACATGTATATATATAAGTGCATATCCTGAAGTTTTAAAAATGTTTTAAATGTATGCATATATATATGGATTTTTTGTATAGACGTACTTCTATGAGATGTCTTTTCATCATTACATATATAATTAGCTTGTTTAGCCTATAGGCAGTCTTGATGTAGTATTTAAACATATTTTATGACGAATACTGTGAAACGTCTGATGAAGCCTAATGGTGAAAGCGCTCACGTTTGTACTATCTGAATAAAACGTTTTTGGATTATATTCAGTATCTTTTCTTAACAGATTAACAACTTTACTGCAGTATTTTCGTACTTCTGGTTACTGCAAACGCCATAGGACTCTGTTCATGGTTTTTGGACTGCTTGTTACAAATATATTTTTACCTATTACAGAGTCCGTGCTCCGTTGGCTAAGTGCCCTGCTGTGTGTTATATCATGGTGTTCAGTATTCACTTAGCTATGGCTAAATCATCATGGTTTTAGTACTCACTAAGCTATGGGTAAATCATCATGGTGTTCGGTACTCAGTTAGCTATAGCTAAATCATCATGGTCCTCAGTACTCACTTAGCTATGGGTAAATCATCATGGTGTTCAGTACTTACTTAGCTGTGGATAAATCATCATGGTGTTCTGTACTCACTTTGCTATGGGTAAATCATCATGGTGTTCGGTACTCACTTAACTATGGGTAAATCATCATGGTGTTCGGTACTCACTTTCCTTTGGGTAAATCATCATGGTGTTCTGTACTCACTTAGCAATGGGTAAATCATCATGCTGTTCGGTACTCACCTATGGGTAAAGTGTGAAGGTGTTCGGTACCCACTTAGCTATGCAAAAATAATCATGGTGTTCCGTACTCACTTTGTTATGGGTAAATCATCATGGGGTTCGGTACCCACTTAGCTATGGGTAAATCATCATGGTGTTCGGTACTCATTTAGCTGTGGGTAAATCATCATGGTGTTTGGTTCTAACTTAGCTATGGGTAAATCTACATGGTGTTCGGTACTCACTTAGCTATGGTTAAATCATCATGGTTTTCAGTACTCACTTAGCTATGGGTAAAGCATCATGGTGTTCGGTCCTCACTAACATATGTGTAAATCATCATGATGTTCAGTACTCACTTACCTATGGGTAAAGTGCCATGGCTTTCGGTACTCACTTAGCTATGGGTAAATAATCATGGTGTTCTCTACATACTTAGCTATGGGTAAATCATCATGGTGTTCAGTACTCACTTAACTATGGATTAATCATCATGGTGTTTGGTACTCACTTAGCTTTGAGTAAATCATCATGGTGTTCAGTACTCACTTAGCTATGGGTCAATCATCATGGTGTTTGGTACCCACTTAGCTATGGTTAAATCATCATTGTGTTCAGTACTCACTTAAATATGGGTTAACCATTATGGTGTTCGGTACTCACTTAGCTTTGGGTAAATCATCATAGCGTTCTGTACTCACTTAGCTATGGGTAAATCCTCATGGTGTTCAGTACCCACTTAGCGAAGGGTAAATCAGCATGGAGTTCGGTACTCACTTAGCCATGGGTAAATCATCATGGTATTTGGTACTCACTTAACTCTGGGTAAATCATCATGGTGTTCGGTATGCACTTAGCTATGGGTAAATCATCATGGTGTTCGGTACTCACTTAGCTATTTGTAAATCATCATGATGTTCGGTACATACTTAGCTATGGGTAAATTCATTTTGTGCAGTACTCAGTTATGGGTAAATCTTAATGGATTTCGGTACTCACTTAGCTATGGGTAAATCATCATGGTGTTTGGTACTCAATTAGCTATGGGTAAATCATCATGGTGTTCGGTACTCACTTAGCTATGGGTAAATCATCATGGTGTTCAGTACTCACTTAGATATGAGAAAATCATCATGGTGTTCGGTACTCACTTATCTATGGGTAAATCATCATGGTGTTAGGTACTCACTTATCTACGGGTAAATGATCATGGTGTTCGGTACTCATTTAGCTATGGGTAAATCATCATATTGTTCAGTGCTCACTTAGCTATGACTTAATCATGGTGTTCAGTCCTCTCTTAGCTATGGGTAAATCATCATGGTAAATCATCATGGTATTCGGTACTCACTTAGCTATGGGTTAATCATCATGGTGTTCGGTACTCACTTAGCTATGGGTAAAACATCATGGTGTTTGGTACTCAGCAATGGGTATGTAATCATGGTGTTTGCTGCTCACTTAGCTATGTGTAAGTCACATGGTCTTCAGTACGTACTTAGCAATAGGTATATCATCATGGTGTTCCGTACTCACTTAGCTATGGGCAAAACATCATGGTGTTCGGTACTCACTTAGCTATGGGTAAATCTTCATGGTATTTGGTACTCACTTAGCTATTGTTAAATCATCACGGTGTTCAGTACTCACTTAGATATGGGTAAATCATCATGGTGTTTAGCACTCACATAGCTATGCGTAAATCATCATGAAGTTTGTTACTCACTTAGCTATGGGTAAATCATCATGCTGTTCAGTATGCACTTAGCTATGGGTAAATCATCATGCTGTTCGGTACTCACTTAGCTATGGGTAAGTCATCATGGTGTTTCGTACCCACTTAGCTATGGGTAAATCATCATGGTGTTCAGTACTCACTTAGCTTTTGGTAAATCAGCATGGGGTTTGGTACTCACTTAGCTATGGGTAAATCATCATGGTGTTCGGTACTCACATACTTAGCTATGGGTGAATTCATTTTCTGCAGTACTCTCTTAGTTATGGGTAAATCATCATTGTGTTTGGTACTCACTTAGCTATGGGTAAATCATCATGGTGTTCTGTGCTCACTTAGCTATGGTTAAATTATCATGGTGTTCGGTACACACTTAGCTATGGGTAAATCATCATGGTGTTCAGTACTCAGTTAGCTATGGGTAAATCATCATGGTGTTCAGTATTCACTTAGCTATGGATAAATCATCATGGTGTTCGGTACTCACTTAGCTATGGGTAAATCATCATGGTGTTCAGTACTCACTTAGCTACGGATAAATCATCATGGTGTTCAGTACTTAGCTATGGGTAAATAATCATGGTGTTTGGTGCTAACTAAGCTATCGGTAAATCATCATGGTGTTCAGTACTCACATAGCTATGGAAAAATCATCATGGTGTTTTTTTGTACTCACTTAGCTATGGGTAAATCATCATGGTGATCGGTACTCACTTAGCTATGGGTAAATCATCATGGTGTCCGGTACATGCTTCGCTATGCGTAAATTAATTTTGTGCAGTACTCACTTAGTTATGGGTAAAGCATCATGGTTTTTGGTACTCACTTAGCTATGGGTAAATCATCTTGGTGTTCAGTTCTCACTTAGCTATGGGTAAATCATCTTAGTGTTCTGTATTCACTTAGATATGGGTAAATCATCATGGTGTTCGGTACTCAGTTAGCAATGGGTAAATCATCATGGTGTTCAGTACTCAGCTATGGGGAAATAATCATGGTGTTTGGTTTTTAACTTAGTTATGGGTAAATCATCATGGTGTTCAGTACTCACTTAGCTATGGGTAAATCATCATGGTTTTCGGTACTCACTTAGCGATATGTAAATCATCATGGTGTTCGGTTCTCGGTTAGCTTTGGGTAAATCATCATGGTGTTTAGTACTCAATTAGCTATGTGTAAATCATCATGGGTTTCAGTACTCACTTAGTTATGGGTAAATCATCGTGTTGTTCGGTACACACTTAGCTATTGGTAAATCATCATGGTGTCTAGTACTCACTTAGCTATGGGTAAATCATCATGGTATTCGGTACTCACTTAGCTATGGGTTAATCATCATGGTGTTCGGTAATCACTTAGCTATGGGTAAAACATCATGGTGTTTGGTACTTAGCTGTAGGTATGTAATCATGGTGATTGGTGCTCACTTAGCTATGTGTAAGTCATCATGGTCTTCAGTACTCACTTAGCTATGGGTAAATCATCATGGTGTTCGGTACTCACTTAGCTATGGGTAAATCTTCATGGTATATGGTACTCACTTAGCTATTGTTAAATCATCACGGTGTTCAGTACTCACTTAGATATGGGTAAATCATCATGGTGTTTAGCACTCACATAGCTATGCGTAAATCATCATGAAGTTTGTTACTCACTTAGCTATGGGTAAATCATCATGGTGTTCAGTATACACTTAGCTATGGGTAAATCATCATGGTGTTCGGTACTCACTTATCTATGGGTAAATCATCATGGTATTCGTTACTGACTTAGCTATGGGTAAATCATCATGCTGTTCGGTACTCACTTAGCTATGGGTAAGTTATCATGGTTTTTGGTACCCACTTAGCTATGGGTAAATCATCATGGTGTTCAGTACTCACTTAGCTTTTGGTAAATCAGCATGGGGTTTGGTACTCACTTAACTATGGGTAAATCATCATGGTGTTCGGTACACACTTAGCTATGGGTAAATCATCATGGTGTTTGGTACTTACTTAGCTATGGGTAAATCATCATGGTTTTCGGTACATACTTAGCTATGGGTGAATTCATTTTCTGCAGTACTCTCTTAGTTATGGGTAAATCATCATCGTGTTTGGTACTCGCTTAGCTATGGGTAAATCATCATGGTGTTCTGTACTCACTTAGCTATGGTTAAATTATCATGGTGTTCGGTACACACTTAGCTATGGGTAAATCATCATGGTGTTCAGTACTCAGTTAGCTATGGGTAAATCATCATGGTGTTCGGTATTCACTTAGCTATGGATAAATCATCATGGTGTTCGGTACTCACTTAGCTATGGGTAAATCATCATGGTGTTCAGTACTCACTTAGCTACAGATAAATCATCATGGTGTTCAGTACTTAGCTATGGGTAAATAATCATGGTGTTTGGTGCTAACTAAGCTATCGGTAAATCATCATGGTGTTCAGTACTCACATAGCTATGGAAAAATCATCATGGTGTTTTTTTGTACTCACTTAGCTATGGGTAAATCATCATGGTGTTCGGTACTCACTTAGCTTTGGGTAAATCATCATGGTGTTCTGTACTCACTTAGCTATGGGTAAATCATCATGGTGTTCGGTACTCACTTACTATGGGTAAATCATCATGGTGTTCAGTACTCAATTAGCTATGGGTAAATTATCATTGTGTTCGGTAGTCACTTAGCTATAGGTAAATCATCTTGGTGTTCGGTACTCACTAAGCTATGGATAAACCATCATGGTGTTCGTTACACTCTTAGTTCTGGATAAATCATCATTATGTTCGGTACTCGGCTATGGGTAAATAATCATGTTATTCGGTACTCAGTTAGCTATGGGTAAATTATCATGGTGTTCGGTACTCACCTAGCTATGGGAAAATGATCATGGTGTTCGGTACTCACTAGACTACGGGTAAATCATCATGTTGTTCAGCACTCACTTAGCTCTGGGTAAATCATCATGGTGTTCTGTACTCACTTAGCATTGGGTAAATCATCTTGGTTTTCGGTTCTCACTTAACTGTGGGTAAATCATCATGGTGTTTGGTACTCATTTAGATATGGGTACATCGTTATGGTTTGCGGTACTCGCTTGGGTATGTGTAAATCATCTTGGTGTTTGGTACTCATTTAGCTATGGGTAAATCATCATGGTGTTCTGTACTCACTTAGCTATGGGTAAATCATCATGATTTTCAGTACTCACTTAGCTATTGGTAAATCATCATGGTGTTCGGTCCTCACTTTGCTATGGGTAAATCATTATGGGGTTTGGTACTCACTTAGCTATGGGTAAATCATCATGGTGTTCGGTACTTACTTAGATATGGGTAAATAATCATGGTGTTCGCTACATTCTTAGCTATGGGTAAATCATCATGTTGTTCAGTACTCACTTAACTATGGGTAAATCATCATGGGGTTCGGTACTCACCTAGCCATGGGTAAATGATCATGGTGTTTGGTACTCTCTTAACTCTGGGTAAATCATCATGGTGTTTGGTACGCACTTAGCTATGGGTAAATCATCATGGTGATCGGTACTCACTTAGCTATGGGTAAATCATCATGGTGTTCGGTACATGCTTCGCTATGGGTAAATTCATTTTGTGCAGTACTCACTTAGTTATGGGTAAAGCATCATGGTTTTCGGTACTCACTTAGCTATGGGTAAATCATCTTGGTGTTCAGTACTCACTTAGCTATGGGTAAATCATCTTAGTGTTCTGTATTCACTTAAATATGGGTAAATCATCATGGTGTTCGGTACTCAGTTAGCAATGGGTAAATTATCATGGCGTTCAGTACTCAGTTAGCTATGGTAAATCATCATGGTGTTCAGTACTCAGCTATGGGGAAATAATCATGGTGTTTGGTTTTTAACTTAGTTATGGGTAAATCACCATGGTGTTCAGTACTCACTTAGCTATGGTTTTCTGTACTCACTTAACGATATGTAAATCATCATGGTGTTCAGTACTCAGTTAGCTATGTGTAAATCATCATGGGTTTCAGTACTCACTTAGTTATGGGTAAATCATCGTGTTGTTCGGTACACACTTAGCTATGGGTAAATCATCATGGTGTTCAGTACTCACCTAGCTATGGGTAAATCATCATGGTGTTTTGTACTCACTTAGCTATGGGTAAGCCATACTGGTGTTCGGTACTCACTTAGCTATGGGTAAGTCATCATGGCGTTCTGTACTCACTTAGCTATGGGTAAATCATCATGGTGTTCGGTACTCAATTAGCTATGGGTAAATCATTATGGTGTTTGATAGTCACTTAGCTGTGGATAAATCATCATGGTGTTCGGTACTCTCTTAGCTATGTGTAAATCATCATGGTGTTTGGTACTCATCTAGCTATGGGGAAATCATCATGGTGTTTGGTACTCACTAGACTACAGGTAAATCATCATGTTGTTCAGTGCTCACTTACCTTTGGGTAAATCATCATAGTGTTCTGTACTCACTTAGCAATGGGTAAATCATCATGCTGTTCGGTACTCACCTATGGGTAAAGTGTCATGGTGTTCGGTAGTCAATTAGCTATGGGAAAATCATCATGGTGTTTGGTACTCAATTTGCTATGGGTAAATCATCATGGGGTTCGGTACTCACTTAGCTATGGGTAAAGCAACATGGTGTTCGGTGCTCGTTTAGCTATGGGTAAATCATCCTGGTGTTCAGTACTAACTTAGGTATGGGTAAATCTTCATGGTGTTCGGTACTCATTTAGCTATGGGTAAAGCATCATGGTGTTTGGTACTCACTTAGAGATGGATAAATTATCATGGTTTTCAGTGCTCACTTATCTATGGGTAAAGCGTTATGGTGTTTCGTCCTCACTTAGATATGGGTAAATCATCCTGTTGTTCAGTACTCACTTGGCTATGGGTAAATCATTATGGTGTTCGGTACCCACTTAGCTAAGGGTAAATCATCATGGTTTTCGGTACTCACTTAGCTATTGGTAAATCATCATGGTGTTCGGTACTCACTTAGCTATGGGTAAATCATCATGGTGTTCAGTACTCCCTTAGCTATGAGAAAATCATCATGGTGTTCAGTATTCACTTAGCTATGGGTAAATGATTATGATGTTCAGTACTCAGCTATGGGTAAAGCATCATGGTGTTCAGTACTCATTTATCTATGGGTAAATCATCATAGTGTTCAGTACTCCCTTAGCTACGGGTAAATGATGATGGTGTTCTGTACTCACTTAGCTATGGGTAAATCATCATGGTGTTCGGTACTCACTTAGCTATGGGTAAATCACCATGGTGTTCAGTACTCACTTAGCTATGGGTAAATCATCATGGTGTTCGGTACTCACTTAGTTATGGGTAAATCATCATGGTGTTCAGTACTCACTTACCTATGTGTTAATCATGGTGTACAGTCCTCTCTTAGCTATGGGTAAATCAACATGGTAAATCATTATGGTGTTCGGTACTCACTTAGCTATGGGTAAATCTTCATGGTGTTCGGTACTCACTTAGCTATGGGCTAATCATCGTGGTATTCGGTACTCACTTAGCTATGGGTAAATCACTATGGTGTTCAGTACTCACTTAGCTATGGGTAAATCATCATGGTGTTCGGTCCTTACTTAGTTATGGGTAAATCATCATGGTGTTCAGTACTCACTTAGCTATGTGTTAATCATGGTGTACAGTCCTCTCTTAGCTATGGGTAAATCAACATGGTAAATCATTATGGTGTTCGGTACTCACTTAGCTATGGGTAAATCTTCATGGTGTTCGGTACTCACTTAGCTATGGTTAAATCATCATGGTGCGGTACTCACTTAGCTATGGGTAAAACATTGTGGTGTTTGGTACTCAGCTATGGGTATGTAATTATGGTGTTTGGTGCTCACTTAGCTATGCGTAAATCATCATGGTGTTCGTTGCTCACTTAACCTTGTGTAAATCATCATGGTGTTCTGTACTCACTTAGCTATGTGTAAATCATCATGGTTTTCGGTACTCACTTAACTATGGCTAAACCATCATGGTGGTTGGTACTCACTCAGCAATGGGTATATCATCTTGGTGTTTGGTACTCACTTAGCTATGGGTAAATCATCATGGTTTTCGGTGCTCACTTAGCTATGGGTATATCATCATGGTGTTCTGTACTCACTTAGCTACTGGTAAATCATCATGTTATTTGGTACTCAACTACGGGTAAATCATCATGGTGTTCAGTGCTCACTTAGCTATAGGTACATCATCATGGTGTTTGGTAACTCACTTAGCTATGGGTAAATCATCATGGTGTTGTTCAGTAATCACGTTGCTATGGGGAAATCATCATGCTGTTCATTACTCAGCTATGGGTAAATAATCATGGTGTTCGGTGCTCACTTAGCTAAGTGTAAATCATCACAGTGTTCAGTTCTCACTTAGCTATGGATAAATCATCATGGTGTTGTTCAGTTCTCACTTAGCTATGGGTAAATCTTCATGGTGTTCGGTAGTGAGCTATGGGTAAATAATGGTGTTCGGTGCTCACTTAACTATGGGTAAATCAACATGGTGTTCGGTACTCATTTAGCTATGGGTAAATCTTCATGGTGTTCAGTACTCACTTAACTATGTGTAAATCATCATGGTGTTTGGTACTCACTTACCTATGGGTAAATCATCATGGTGTTTAGTACTCACTAAGCTATGGTAAATCATCATGGTGTTCGGTATTAACTTAGCTATGGGTAAATCATCATGGTGTTCAGTACTTACTTAGCTGTAGATAAATCATCATGGTGTTCTGTACTCAATTAGCTATGGATAAATCATCATGGTGTTCGGTACTCACTTAGCTATGGGTAAATCATAATGGTGTTCTGTACTCACTTGGCTATGGGTAAATCATTATGGCGTTTGGTACCCACTTAGCTAAGGGTAAATCATCATGGTTTTCGGTACTCACTTAGCTATTGGTAAATCATCATGGTGTTCGGTACTCACTTAGCTATGGGTAAATCATCATGGTGTTCAGTACTCCCTTAGCTATGAGAAAATCATGATGGTGTTCGGTATTCACTTAGCTATGGGTAAATGATTATGATGTTCAGTACTCAGCTATGGGTAAAGCATCATGGTGTTCAGTACTCATTTATCTATGGGTAAATCATCATAGTGTTCAGTACTCCCTTAGCTACAGGTAAATGATCATGGTGTTCTGTACTCACTTAGCTATGGGTAAATCATCATGGTGTTCGGTACTCACTTAGCTATGGGTAAATCACCATGGTGTTCAGTACACACTTAGCTATGGGTAAATCATCATGGTGTTCGGTACTCACTTAGTTATTGGTAAATCATCATGGTGTTCAGTACTCACTTAGCTATGGGTTAATCATGGTGTTCAGTCCTCTCTTAGCTATGGGTAAATCAACATGGTAAATCATTATGGTGTTCGGTACTCACTTAGCTATGGGTAAATCTTCATCGTGTTCAGTACTTACTTAGCTATGGGTAAATCATCATGGTGTTCGGTACTCACTTAGCTATGGGCTGATCATCGTGGTATTCGGTACTCACTTAGCTATGGGTAAATCATCATGGTGCGGTACTCACTTAGCTATGGGTAAAACATTGTGGTGTTTGGTACTAAGCTATGGGTATGTAATTTTGGTTTTTGGTGCTCACTTAACTATGTGTAAATCATCATGGTGTTCGGTGCTCACTTAACCATGGGTAAATCATCATGGTGTTCTGTACTCACTTAGCTATGTGTAAATCATCATGGTTTTCGGTACTCACTTAGCTATGGCTAAACCATCATGGTGGTTGGTACTCACTCAGCTATGGGTATATCACCTTGGTGTTCGGTACTCACTCAGCTATGGGTCAATCATCATGGTTTTCGGTACTCACTTAGTTATGGGTATATCATCATGGTGTTCGGTACTCACTTAGCTACTGGTAAATCATCATGTTATTTGGTACTCAGCTACGGGTAAATCATTATGGTGTTCAGTGCTCACTTAGCTATAGGTACATCATCATGGTGTTTGGTAACTCACTTAGCTATGGGTAAATCATCATGGTGTTGTTCAGTACTCACGTTGCTCTGGGGAAATCATCATGGTGTTCAGTACTCAGCTATGGGTAAATAATCATGGTGTTCGGTGCTCACTTAGCTAAGGGTAAATCATCACAGTGTTCAGTACTCACTTAGCTATGGATAAATCATCATGGTGTTGTTCAGTTCTCACTTAGCTATGGGTAAATCTTCATGGTGTTCGGTAGTGAGCTATGGGTAAATAATAATGGTGTTCAGTGCTCACTTAACTATGGGTAAATCATCATGGTGTTCTGTAC
This sequence comes from Protopterus annectens, assembly GCF_019279795.1. NCBI lineage: Eukaryota > Metazoa > Chordata > Ceratodontiformes > Protopteridae > Protopterus > Protopterus annectens. The sequence goes on from NC_056737.1 coordinate 1,005,023,392, forward strand.
TCATTTAGCTATGGGTAAATCTTCATGGTGTTCAGTACTCACTTAACTATGTGTAAATCATCATGGTGTTTGGTACTCACTTACCTATGGGTAAATCATCATGGTGTTTAGTACTCACTAAGCTGTGGGTAAATCATCATGGTGTTCGGTATTCACTTAGCTATGGGTAAATCATCATGGTTTTAGTACTCACTAAGCTATGGGTAAATCATCATGGTGTTCGGTACTCAGTTAGCTATAGCTAAATCATCATGGCGTTCTGTACTCGCTTAGCTATGGGTAAATCATCATGGTGTTCGGTACTCAATTAGCTATGGGTAATCATCATGGTTTTCAGTACTCAGTTAGCTATAGCTAAATCATCATGGTGTTCGGTACTCACTAAGCTATGGGTAAATCATCATGGTGTTCAGTACTCACTTAGCTATGGGTTAATCATGGTATTCAGTCCTCTCTTAGCTATGGGTAAATCAACATGGAAAATCATTATGGTGTTCGGTACTCACTTAGCTATGGGTAAATCTTCATGGTGTTCGGTACTCACTTAGCTATGGGCTAATCATCATGGTATTCGGTACTCACTTAGCTATGGGTAAATCATCATGGTGTGGTACTCACTTAGCTATGGGTAAAACATCGTGGTGTTTGGTACTCAGCTATGGGTATGTAATTATGGTGTTCGGTGCTCACTTAGCTATGCGTAAATCATCATGGTGTTTGGTGCTCACTTAACCATGGGTAAATCATCATGGTGTTCTGTACTCACTTAGCTACGTGTAAATCATCATGGTTTTCGGTACTCACTTAGCTATGGCTAAACCATCATGGTGGATTGTACTCACTCAGCTATGGGTATATCATCTTGGTGTTCGGTACTCACTTAGCTATGGGTAAATCATCATGGTTTTCGGTGCTCACTTAGTTATGGGTATATCATCATGGTGTTTGGTACTCACTTAGCTACTGGTAAATCATCATGTTATTTGGTACTCAGCTACGGGTAAATCATCATGGTGTTCAGTGCTCACTTAGCTATAGGTACATCATCATGGTGTTTGGTAACTCACTTAGCTATGGGTAAATCATCATGGTGTTGTTCAGTACTCACGTTGCTATGGGGAAATCATCATGGTGTTCAGTACTCAGCTATGGGTAAATAATCATGGTGTTTGGTGCTCACTTAGCTAAGGGTAAATCATCACAGTGTTCAGTACTCACTTAGCTATGGATAAATCATCATGGTGTTGCTCAGTTCTCACTTAGCTATGGGTAAATCTTCATGGTGTTCAGTAGTGAGCTATGGGTAAATAATCATGGTGTTCAGTGCTCACTTAACTATGGGTAAATCATCATGGTGTTCGGTACTCATTTAGCTATGGGTAAATCTTCATGGTGTTCAGTACTCACTTAACTATGTGTAAATCATTATGGTGTTCGGTACTCACTTACCTATGGGTATATCATCATGGTGTTTAGTACTCACTAAGCTATGAGTAAATCATCATGGTGTTCAGTATTCACTTAGCTATGGGTAAATCATCATGGTGTTTAGTACTCACTAAGCTATGGGTAAATCATCATGGTGTTCGGTACTCAGTTAGCTATAGCTAAATCATCATGGTCCTCAGTACTCACTTAGCTATGGTTAAATCATCATGGTGTTCAGTACTTACTTAGCTGTGGATAAATCATCATGGTGTTCTGTACTCACTTTGCTATGGGTAAATCATCATGGTGTTCGGTACTCCCTTAGCTATGGGTAAATCATCATGGTGTTCGGTACTAAGTTAGCTATAGCTAAATCATCATGGTGTTCGGTACTCACTAAGCTATGGGTAAATCATCATGGTGTTCAGTACTCACTTAGCTATGGTTAAATCATCGTTGTGTTCGTTACTCACATACCTATGGGTAAATCATCATGGTGTTCGGTATTCACTTAGTTATGGGTAAATCATCATGGTGTTTAGTACTCACTAAGCTATGGGTAAATCATCATGGTGTTCGGTACTCATTTAGCTACGGGTAAATCATTATGGTTTTCGGTACACACTGAGCGATATGTAAATCATCATGGTGTTCAGTACTCAGTTAGCTTTGGGTAAACCATCATGGTGTTCTGTACTCATTTAGCTATGGGTAAATGATCATGGTGTTCGGTACTCTCGTAGCTATGTGTAAATCATCATGGTGCTCGGTACTCAGTTAGCTATGGGTAAATCAGCATGGTGTTTGGTACTCACCTAGGTATGGGGAAATCATCATGGTGTTCGGTACTCACTAGACTACAGGTAAATCATCATGTTGTTCAGTGCTCCCTTACCTTTGGGTAAATCATCATGGTGTTCTGTACTCACTTAACAATGGGTAAATCATCATGCTGTTCGGTACTCACCTATGGGTTAAGTGTCATGGTGATCGGTAGTCACTTAGCTATGGGAAAATCATCATGGTGTTTGGTACTCACTTTGCTATGGGTAAGTCATCATGGGGTTCGGTACTCACTTAGCTATGGGTAAAGCAACATGGTGTTCGGTACTCGTTTAGCTATGGGTAAATCATCCTGGTGTTCAGTACTCACTTAGGTATTGGTAAATCTTCATGGTGTTCGGTACTCACTTAGCTATGGGTAAAGCATCATGGTGTTCGGTACTCACTTAGCGATGGATAAATTATCATGGTTTTCAGTACTCACTTAGCTATGGGTAAAGCGTTATGGTGTTTCGTCCTCACTTAGATATGGGTAAATCATCATGGTGTTCAGTACTCACTTGGCAATGGGTAAATCATTATGGTGTTCGGTACCCACTTAGCTAAGGGTAAATCATCATGATTTTCAGTACTCATTTAGCTATTGGTAAATCATCATGGTGTTCGGTACTCACTTAGCTATGGGTAAACCATCATCATGGTGTTCAGTACTCCCTTAGCTATGAGAAAATCATCATGGTGTTCGGTATTCACTTAGCTATGGGTAAATGAATATGATGTTCAGTACTCAGCTATGGGTAAATCATCATGGTGTTCAGTACTCACTCATCTATGGGTAAATCATCATAGTGTTCAGTACTCCCTTAGCTATGGGTAAATGATCATGGTGTTCTGTACTCATTTAGCTATAGGTAAATCACCATGGTGTTCAGTACTCACTTAGCTATGGGTAAATCATCATGGTGTTCGGTACTCACTTAGTTATGGGTAAATCATCATGGTGTTCAGTACTCACTTAGCTATGGGTTAATCATGGTGTTCAGTCCTCTCTTAGCTATGGGTAAATCAACATGGTAAATCATTATGGTGTTCGGTACTCACTTAGCTATGGGTAAATCTTCATGGTGTTCGGTACTTACTTAGCTATGGATAAATCATCATGGTGTTCGGTACTCACGTACTATGGGTAAATCATCATGGTGTTCAGTACTCAATTAGCTATGGGTAAATTATCATTGTGTTCGGTAGTCACTTAGCTATAGGTAAATCATCTTGGTGTTCGGTACTCACTAAGCTATGGATAAACCATCATGGTGTTCGTTACTCTCTTAGTTCTGGGTAAATCATCATTGTGTTCTGTGCTCAGCTATGGTAAATCATCATGTTATTCGGTACTCAGTTAGCTATGGGTAAATTATCATGGTGTTCGGTACTCACCTAGCTATGGGAAAATGATCATGGTGTTCGGTACTCACTAGACTACGGGTAAATCATCATGTTATTCAGCACTCTCTTAGCTTTGGGTAAATCATCATGGTGTTCTGTACTCACTTAGCATTGGGTAAATCATCCTGGTTTTCGGTACTCACTTACCTATGGGTAAAGTGTCATGGTGTTCGGTACTCACTTAGCTAAGGGTAAATCATCATGGTGTTCGGTACTCATTTAGATGTGGGTAAATCATCATGGTTTTCGGTTCTCCCTTAGCTGTTGGTAAATCATCATGGTATTTGGTACTCATTTAGATATGGGTAAATCGTCATGGTTTTCGGTACTCGCTTAGATATGGGTAAATCATCATGGTGTTTGGTACTCATTTGGCTATGGGTAAATCATCATGGTGTTCTGTACTCACTTAGCTTTGGGTAAATCATCATGATTTTCAGTACTCACTTAGCTATGGGTAAATCATCATGCTGTTCGGTACTCACTTTGCTATGGGTAAGTCATTATGGGGTTTGGTACTCACTTAGCTATGGATAAATCATCATGGTGTTCGGTACTTACTTAGATATGGGTAAATAATCATGGTGTTCGCTACATTCTTAGCTATGGGTAAATCATCATGGTGTTCAGTACTCACTTAACTATGGGTTAATCTTCATGGTGTTCGGTACTCACTTAGCTATGGGTTAATCATCCTGGTGTTTGGAATCCACTTATCTATGGGTAAATCATCACTGTGTTCAGTACTCACTTAGCTTTGAGTAAATCATCATGGGGTTCGGTACTCACCTAGCCATGGGTAAATGATCATGGTGTTCGGTACTCTCTTAACTCTGGGTAAATCATCATGGTGTTTGGTACGCACTTAGCTATGGGTAAATCATCATGGTGATCGGTACTCACTTAGCTATGGGTAAATCATCATGGTGTTCGGTACATGCTTCGCTATGGGTAAATTCATTTTGTGCAGTACTCACTTAGTTATGGGTAAAGCATCATGGTTTTCGGTACTCACTTAGCTATGGGTAAATCATCTTGGTGTTCAGTACTCACTTAGCTATGGGTAAATCATCTTAGTGTTCTGTATTCACTTAGATATGGGTAAATCATCATGGTGTTCGGTACTCAGTTAGCAATGGGTAAATCATCATGGTGTTCAGTACTCAGTTAGCTATGGTAAATCATCATGGTGTTCAGTACTCAGCTATGGGGAAATAATCATGGTGTTTGGTTTTTAACTTAGTTATGCGTAAATCATCATGGTGTTCAGTACTCACAAAGTTATGGGTAAATCATCATGGGTTTCAGTACTCACTTAGTTATGGGTAAATCATCGTGTTGTTCGGTACACACTTAGCTATGGGTAAATCATCATGGTGTTCAGTACTCACCTAGCTATGGGTAAATCATCATGGTGTTTTGTACTCACTTATCTATGGATAAGCCATACTGGTTTTCGGTACTCACTTAGCTATGGGTAAGTCATCATGGTGTTCTGTACTCACTTAGCTATGGGTAAATCATCAAGGTGTTCGGTACTCAATTAGCTATGGGTAAATCATTATGGTGTTTGATAGTCACTTAGCTGTGGATAAATCATCATGGTGTTCGGTACTCTCTTAGCTATGTGTAAATCATCATGGTGTTTGGTCCTCACCTAGCTATGGGAAAATCATCATGGTGTTCGGTACTCACTTTGCTATGGGTATATCATCATGGGGTTCGGTACTCAATTAGCTATGGGTAAAGCAACATGGTGTTCGGTACTCATTTAGCTATGGGTAAATCATCCCGGTGATCAGTACTCACTTAGGTATGGGTAAATCTTCATGGTGTTCAGTACTCACCTAGCTATGGGTAAAGAATCATGGTGTTTGGTACTCACTTAGCGATGGATAAATTATCATGGTTTTCAGTACTCACTTAGCTATGGGTAAAGCGTTATGGTGTTTCGTCCTCACTTAGATATGGGTAAATCATCCTGGTGTTCAGTACTCACTTGGCTATGGGTAAATCATTATGGTTTTCGGTACTCACTTAGCTATTGGTAAATCATCATGGTGTTCGGTACTCACTTAGCTATGGGTAAATCATCATGGTGTTCAGTAATCCCTTAGCTATGAGAAAATCATCATGGTGTTCAGTATTCACTTAGCTATGGGTAAATGATTATGATGTTCAGTACTCAGCTATGGGTAAATCATCATGGTGTTCAGTACTCAGTTATCTATGGGTAAATCATCATAGTGTTCAGTACTCCCTTAGCTACGGGTAAATGATGATGGTGTTCTGTACTCACTTAGCTATGGGTAAATCATCATGGTGTTCGGTACTCACTTAGCTATGGGTAAATCACCATGGTGTTCAGTACTCACTTAGCTATGGGTAAATCATCATGGTGTTCGGTACTCACTTAGTTATGGGTAAATCATCATGGTGTTCAGTACTCACTTAGCTATGTGTTAATCATGGTGTACAGTCCTCACTTAGCTATGGGTAAATCTTCATGGTGTTCGGTACTCACTTAGCTATGGGCTAATCATCGTGGTATTCGGTACTCACTTAGCTATGGGTAAATCATCATGGTGCGGTACTCACTTAGCTATGGGTAAAACATCGTGGTGTTTGGTACTCAGCTACGGGTATGTAATTATGGTGTTCGGTGCTCACTTAGCTATGCGTAAATCATCATGGTGTTCGGTGCTCACTTAACCATGGGTAAATCATCATGGTGTTCTGTACTCACTTAGCTATGTGTAAATCATCATGGTTTTCGGTACTCACTTAGCTATGGCTAAACCATCATGGTGGTTGGTACTCACTCAGCAATGGGTATATCATCTTGGTGTTCGGTACTCACTTAGCTATGGGTAAATCATCATGGTTTTCGGTACTCACTTAGCTATGGGTATATCATCATGGTGTTCGGTACTCACTTAGCTACTGGTAAATCATCACAGTGTTCAGTTCTCACTTAGCTATGGATAAATCATCATGGTGTTGTTCAGTTCTCACTTAGCTATGGGTAAATCTTCATGGTGTTCGGTAGTGAGCTATGGGTAAATAATCATGGTGTTCGGTGCTCACTTAACTATGGGTAAATGATCATGGTGTTCGGTACTCATTTAGCTATGGGTAAATCTTCATGGTGTTCAGTACTCACTTAACTATGTGTAAATCATCATGGTGTTCAGTATTCACTTACCTATGGGTAAATCATCATGGTGTTTAGTACTCACTAAGCTATGGGTAAATCATCATGGTGTTCGGTACTCACTTAGTTATAGGTAAATCATCATAGTGTTCAGTACTTACTTAGCTGTGGATAAATCATCATGGCGTTCGGTACTCACTTAGCTATGGGTAAATCATCATGGTGTTCAGTACTCACTTGGCTATGGGTAAATCATTATGGTGTTTGGTACCCACTTAGCTAAGGGTAAATCATCATGGTTTTCAGTACTCACTTAGCTATTGGTAAATCATCATGGTGTTCAGTACTCACTTAGCTATGGGTAAATCATCATGGTGTTCGGTACTTACTTAGATATGGGTAAATAATCATGGTGTTCGCTACATTCTTAGCTATGGGTAAATCATCATGGTGTTCAGTACTCACTTAACTATGGGTTAATCTTCATGGTGTTCGGTACTCACTTAGCTATGGGTTAATCATCCTGGTGTTCGGAATCCACTTATCTATGGGTAAATCATCACTGTGTTCAGTACTCACTTAGCTTTGGGTAAATCATCATGCGGTTCGGTACTCACCTAGCCATGGGTAAATGATCATGGTGTTCGGTACTCTCTTAACTCTGGGTAAATCATCATGGTGTTTGGTACGCACTTAGCTATGGGTAAATCATCATGGTGATCGGTACTCACTTAGCTATGGGTAAATCATCATGGTGTTCGGTACATGCTTCGCTATGGGTAAATTCATTTTGTGCAGTACTCACTTAGTTATGGGTAAAGCATCATGGTTTTCAGTACTCACTTAGCTATGGGTAAATCATCTTGGTGTTCAGTACTCACTTAGCTATGGGTAAATCATCTTATTGTTCTGTATTCACTTAGATATGGGTAAATCATCATGGTGTTCGGTACTCAGTTAGTAATGGGTAAATCATCATGGTGTTCAGTACTCAGTTAGCTATGGTAAATCATCATGGTGTTCAGTACTCAGCTATGGGGAAATAATCATGGTGTTTGGTTTTTAACTTAGTTATGGGTAAATCATCATGGTGTTCAGTACTCACAAAGCTATGGATAAATCATCATGGGTTTCAGTACTCACTTAGTTATGGGTAAATCATCGTGTTGTTCGGTACACACTTAGCTATGGGTAAATCATCATGGTGTTCAGTACTCACCTAGCTATGGGTAAATCATCATGGTGTTTTGTACTCACTTATCTATGGATAAGCCATACTGGTGTTCGGTACTCACTTAGCTATGGGTAAGTCATCATGGTGTTCTGTACTCACTTAGCTATGGGTAAATCATCAAGGTGTTCGGTACTCAATTAGCTATGGGTAAATCATTATGGTGTTTGATAGTCACTTAGCTGTGGATAAATCATCATGGTGTTCGGTACTCACTTTGCTATGGGTAAATCATCATGGGGTTCGGTACTCAATTAGCTATGGGTAAAGCAACATGGTGTTCGGTACTCATTTAGCTATGGGTAAATCATCCTGGTGATCAGTACTCACTTAGGTATGGGTAAATCTTCATGGTGTTCGGTACTCACTTAGCTATGGGTAAAGAATCATGGTGTTTGGTACTCACTTAGCGATGGATAAATTATCATGGTTTTCAGTACTCACTTAGCTATGGGTAAAGCGTTATGGTGTTTCGTCCTCACTTAGATATGGGTAAATCATCCTGGTGTTCAGTACTCACTTGGCTATGGGTAAATCATTATGGTTTTCGGTACTCACTTAGCTATTGGTAAATCATCATGGTGTTCGGTACTCACTTAGCTATGGGTAAATCATCATGGTGTTCAGTACTCCCTTAGCTATGAGAAAATCATCATGGTGTTCAGTATTCACTTAGCTATGGGTAAATGATTATGATGTTCAGTACTCAGCTATGGGTAAATCATCATGGTGTTCAGTACTCAGTTATCTATGGGTAAATCATCATAGTGTTCAGTACTCCCTTAGCTACGGGTAAATGATGATGGTGTTCTGTACTCACTTAGCTATGGGTAAATCATCATGGTGTTCGGTACTCACTTAGCTATGGGTAAATCATCATGGTGTTTGGTACTCAGTTATGGGTAAATCATCATGGTGTTCAGTACTCACTTAGCTATGTGTTAATCATGGTGTACAGTCCTCACTTAGCTATGGGTAAATCTTCATGGTGTTCGGTACTCACTTAGTTATGGGTAAATCATCATGGTATTCAGTACTCACTTAGTTATGGGTAAATCATCATGGTGTGGTACTCACTTAGCTATGGGTAAATCATCATGGTGTTCGGTACTCACTTAGCTATGGGTAAATCATCATGGTGTTCGGTACTCATTTAGCTATGGGTAAATCATCATGGTGTTCGGTACTCACTTAGCTATGGGTAAATCATCATGGTTTTCGGTACTCACTTAGCTGTTGATAAATCATCATGGCGTTCTGTACTCAATTAGCTATGGGTAAATCATCATGGTGTTCGGTACTCACTTAGCTATGGGTAAATCATTATGGTGTTTGGTACCCACTTAGCTAAGGGTAAATCATCATGGTTATCGGTACTCACTTAGCTATTGGTAAATCATCATGGTGTTCGGTACTCACTTAGCTATGGGTAAATCATCATGGTGTTCAGTACTCCCTTAGCTATGAGAAAATTATGATGGTGTTCGGTATTCACTTAGCTATGGGTAAATGATTATGATGTTCAGTACTCACTTAGCTATGGGTAAATCATTATGGTGTTCAGTACTCACTTAGCTATGAGTAAATCATCAAGGTGTTCTGTTCTCACTTAGCTATGGGTAAATCATCATGGTGTTCAGTACTCACTTAGCTATGGGTAAATCATCATGGTGTTCAGTATTCAGCTATGTGTAAATCACCATGGGGTTTGGTACTCACTTAACTATGGGTAAATCATCATGGTGTTCGGTAGTCACTTAGCTATGGGTAAATCATCTTGGTGTTCGGTACTCAATTAGCTATTGGTAAATCTTCATGGTGTTCGTTAGTCACTTAGCTATGGTTAAATCCTCATGGTTTTCAGTACTCACTTAGCTATGGGTAAATCCTCATGGTTTTCAGTACTCACTTAGCTATGGGTAAAGTGCCATGGTGTTTGGTACTCACTTAGCTAGGGGTAAATCATCATGGTGTTCGGTACTCAGCTATGCGTAAATCATCATGGTGTTCGGTGCTCACTTAACCATGGGTAAATCATCATGGTGTTCTGTACTCACTTAACTATGTGTAAATCATCATGGTTTTTGGTACTCACTTAGCTATGGCTAAACCATCATGGTGGTTGTTACTCACTCAGCTATGGGTATATCATCTAGGTGTTCGGTACTCACTTAGCTATGGGTCAATCATCATGGTTTTCGGTACTCACTTAGTTATGGGTATATCATCATGGTGTTTGGTACTCACTTAGCTACTGGTAAATCATCATGTTATTTGGTACTCAGCTACGGGTAAATCATCATGGTGTTCAGTGCTCACTTAGCTATAGGTACATCATCATGGTGTTTGGTAACTCACTTAGCTATGGGTAAATCATCATGGTGTTGTTCAGTACTCACGTTGCTCTGGGGAAATCATCATGGTGTTCAGTACTCAGCTATGGGTAAATAATCATGGTGTTCAGTGTTCACTTAGCTAAGGGTAAATCATCACAGTGTTCAGTACTCACTTAGCTATGGATAAATCATCATGGTGTTCATTGCTGATATAGCTATGAGTAAATCATCAAGGTGTTCAGTACTCACTAAGCTTTGGGTTAATCATCATGGTGTTGTTCAGTACTCACTTAGCTATTGGTAATCATCATGGTGTTCGTATTCAGCTATGGGTAAATAATCAAGTTGTTTGGTGCTAACCTAGCTATGGGTAAATCATTATGGTGTTCAGTACTCACTTAGCTATGGGGAAATCATCATGGTGTTCGGTATTCAGCTATGGGTAAATCATCATGGTGTTCGGTACTCACTTAGCTATGGATAAATCATCCTGGTCTTCGGTACTCACTTAGCTATGGGTAAATCATCATGGTGTTCAGTACTCACTTAGCTATGGGTAAATCATGGTGTTCAGTACTCATAGCTATGGGTAAATCATCATGGTGTTCAGTACTAACCTAGCTATGGGTAAATCATCATGGTGTTCAGTACTCACTTACCTACGGATAAATCATCATGGTGTTCAGTACTTAGCTATGGGTAAATCATCATGGCGTTCAGTACTCACATAGCTATGGAAAAATCATCATGGTGTTCGGTACTCAATTAGCTATTGGTAAATCTTCATGGTGTTCGTTAGTCACTTAGCTATGGTTAAATCCTCATGGTTTTCAGTACTCACTTAGCTATGGGTAAATCATCATGGTGTTCTGTACTCACTTAGCTATGGGTAAATCATCATGGTGTTCGGTACTCACATAGCTATGGGTAAATCATCATGGTGTTCGGTACTCACTTAGCTATGGATAAATCATCCTGGTCTTCGGTACTCACTTAGCTATGGGTAAATCATCATGGTGTTCGGTACTCACTTAGCTATGGATAAATCATCATGGTGTTCAGTACTCACTTAGCTACTGGTAAATCATCATGTTATTTGGTACTCACTTAGCTATGGGTAAATCTACATGGTGTTCAGTACTCACTAAGCTATGTGTAAATCATCATGGTGTTCGGTACTCACTTAGCTACGGGTAAATCATCATGGTGCTCAGTACTCACTTAGCTATGGGTAAATCATCATGGTGTTCTGTTCTCACTTAGCTATGGGTAAATCATCATGGTGTTCAGTACTCACTTAGCTATGGGTAAATCATCATGGTGTTCAGTATTCAGCTATGTGTAAATAATCATGGTGTTCGAAGCTCACTTAGCTATGGGTAAATCATCTTAGTGTTCAGTACTCACTTAGCTATGGGTAAATCTTCATGGTGTTCTGTACTCACTTAGCTATGGGTAAATCATAATGGTGTTCGGTAATCACTTAGCTATGGGTAAATCATCATGGTGTTTAGTACTCACTAAGCTATGGGTAAATCATCATGGTGTTCGGTACTCACTTAGCTATGGGTAAATCATCATGGTGTTCGGTGCTCACTTAACTATGTGTAAATCATCATGGTGTTCGGTACTCACTTACCTATGGGTAAATCATCATGGTGATTAGTACTCACTAAGCTATGGGTAAATCATCATGGTGTTCAGTATTCACTTAGCTATGGGTAAATCATCATGGTGTTTAGTACTCACTAAGCTATGGGTAAATCACCATGGTGTTCGGTACTCATTTAGCTATGGGTAAATCATCATGGTTTTCGGTACACACTGAGCGATGTGTAAATCATCATGGTGTTCAGTACTCAGTTAGCTTTAGGTAAATCATCATGGTGTTCTGTACTCTTTTAGCTATGTGTAAATCATCATGGGTTTCAGTACTCACTTAGCTATGGGTAAACCATCATGGTGATTTGTACTCACTTTTCTATGGGTAAGCCATCATGGTGTTCTGTACTCACTTAGCTATGGGTAAGTCATCATGGTGTTCTGTACTCACTTAGCTATGGGTAAATCATCATGGTGTTCGGTACTCAATTAGCTATGGGTAAATCATTATGGTGTGCGATAGTCACTTAGCTGTGGATAAATCATCATGGTGTTCGGTACTCTCTTAGCTATGTGTAAATCATCAAGGTGCTCAGTACTCAGTTAGCTATGGGTAAATCATCATGGTGTTTGGTACTCACCTAGCTGTGGGGAAATCATCATGGTGTTCGGTACTCACTAGACTACAGGTAAATCATCATGTTGTTCAGTGCTCCCTTACCTTTGGGTAAATCATCATGGTGTTCTGTACTCACTTAGCAATGGGTAAATCATCATGCTGTTCGGTACTCACCTATGGGTAAAGTGTCATGGTGTTCGGTAGTCACTTAGCTATGGGAAAATCATCTTGGTGTTCGGTACTCACTTTGCTATGGGTAAGTCATTATGGGGTTCGGTACTCACTTAGCTATGGGTAAAGCAACATGGTGTTCGGTACTCGTTTAGCTATGGGTAAATCATCCTGGTGTTCGGTACTCACTTAGGTATTGGTAAATCTTCATGGTGTTCGGTACTCACTTAGCTATGGGTAAAGCATCATGGTGTTCGGTACTTACTTAGCGATGGATAAATTATCATGGTTTTCAGTACTCACTTAGCTATCAGTAAAGCGTTATGGTGTTTCGTCCTCGCTTAGATATGGGTAAATCATCATGGTGTTCAGTACTCACTTGGCTATGGGTAAATCATTATGGTGTTCGGTACCCACTTAGCTATGGGTAAATCATCATGGTGTTCAGTACTCCCTTAGCTATGAGAAAATCATCATGGTGTTCGGTATTCACTTAGCTATGGGTAAATGATTATGATGTTCAGTACTCAGCTATAAGTAAATCATCATGGTGTTCAGTACTCACTCATCTATGGGTAAATCATCATAGTGTTCAGTACTCCCTTAGCTACTGGTAAATGATCATGGTGTTCTGTACTCACTTAGCTACTGGTAAATCATCATGTTATTTGGTACTCAGCTACCGGTAAATCATCATGGTGTTCAGTGCTCACTTAGCTATATGTACATCATCATGGTGTTTGGTAACTCACTTAGCTATGGATAAATCATTATGGTGTTGTTCAGTACTCACTTTGCTATGGGGAAATCATCATGGTGTTCAGTACTCAGCTATGGGTAAATAATCATGGTGTTCGGTGCTCACTTAGCCAATGGTAAATCATCACAGTGTTCAGTACTCACTTAGCTATGGATAAATCATCATGGTGTTGTTCAGTTCTCACTTAGCTATGGGTAAATCTTCATGGTGTTCGGTAGTGAGCTATGGGTAATTAATCATGGTGTTCGGTGCTCACTTAACTGTGCTTAAATCATCATGGTGTTCGGTATTCATTTAGCTATGGGTAAATCTTCATGGTGTTCAGTACTCACTTAACTATGTGTAAATCATCATGGTGTTCGGTACTCACTTACCTATGGGTAAATCATCATGGTGTATAGTACTCACTAAGCTATGGGTAAATCATCATGGTGTCCGGTATTCACTTAGCTATGGGTAAATCATCATGGTGTTTAGTATTCACTAAGCTATGGGTAAATCCTCATGGTGTTCGGTACTCAGTTAGCTATAGCTTAATCATCATTGTGCTCAGTACTCACTTAGCTATGAGTAAATCATCATGGTGTTCATTACTTACTTAGCTGTGGATAAATCATCATGGCGTTCTGTACTCACTTAGCTATGTGTAAATCATCATGGTGTTCGGTACTCACTTAGCTATGGGTAGATCATCTTGGTGTTCGGTACTCAGTTAGCTATAGCTAAATCATCATGGTGTTCGGTACTCACTAAGCTATGGGTAAATCATCATGGTGTTCAGTACTGACTTGGCTATGGGTTAATCATGGTGTTCAGTCCTCTCTTAGCTATGGGTAAATCAACATGGTAAATCATTATGGTGTTCGGTACTCACTTAGCTATGGGTAAATCTTCATGGTGTTCGGTACTTTCTTAGCTATGGTTAAATCATCATGGTGTTCGGTACTCACTTAGCTATGGGCTAATCATCGTGGTATTCGGTACTCACTTAGCTATGGGTAAATCATCATGGTGCGGTACTCACTTAGCTATGGGTAAAACATTGTGGTGTTTGGTACTCAGCTATGGGTATGTAATTATGGTGTTCGGTGCTCACTTAGCTATGCGTGAATCATCATGGGGTTCGGTGCTCACTTAACCATGGGTAAATCATCATGGTGTTCTGTACTCACTTAGCTAGGGGTAAATCATCATGGTTTTCGGTACTCACTTAGCTATGGGTATATCATCATGGTGTTCGGTACTCACTTAGCTACTGATAAATCATCATGTTATTTGGTACTCAGCTACGGGTAAATCATCATGGTGTTCAGTGCTCACTTAGCTATAGGTATATCATCATGGTGTTTGGTAACTCACTTAGCTATGGGTAAATCATCATGGTGTTGTTCAGTACTCACGTTGCTATGGGGAAATCATCATGGTGTTCAGTACTCAGCTATGGGTAAATAATCATGGTGTTCGGTGCTCACTTAACTATGTGTAAATCATCATGGTGTTCGGTACTCACTTACCTATGGGTAAATCATCATGGTGTTTAGTACTCACTAAGCTATGGGTAAATCATCATGGTGTTCAGTATTCACTTAGCTATGGGTAAATCATCATGGTGTTTAGTACTCACTAAGCTATGGGTAAATCATCATGGTGTTCGGTACTCAGTTAGCTATAGCTAAATCATCATGGTCCTCAGTACTCACTTAGCTATGGGTAAATCATCATGGTGTTCAGTACTTACTTAGCTGTGGATAAATCATCATGGTGTTCTGCAGTCACTTTGCTATGGGTAAATCATCATGGTGTTCGGTACTCACTTAGCTATGGGTAAATCATCATGGTGTTCGGTACTAAGTTAGCTATAGCTAAATCATCATGGTGTTCGGTACTCACTAAGCTATAGGTAAATCATCATGGTGTTCAGTACTCACTTAGCTATGGTTAAATCATCATTGTGTTCGTTACTCACATACCAATGGGTAAATCATCATGGTGTTCGTTATTCACTTAGCTATGGGTAAATCATCATGGTGTTTAGTACTCACTAAGCTATCGGTAAATCATCATGGTGTTCGGTACTCATTTAGCTATGGGTAAATCATCATGGTTTTCGGTACACACTGAGCGGTGTAAATCATCATGGTGTTCAGTACTCACTTAGCTATGGGTAAACCATCATAGTGTTTTGTACTCACTTATCTATGGCTAAGCCATCATGGTGTTCTGTACTCACTTAGCTATGGTAGGTCATCTTGGTGTTCTGTACTCACTTAGCTGTGGGTAAATCATCATGGTGTTCGGTACTCAATTAGCTATGGGTAAATCATTATGGTGTGCGATAGTCACTTAGCTGTGGATAAATCATCATGGTGTTCGGTACTCTCTTAGCTATGTGTAAATCATCATAGTGCTCGGTACTCAGTTAGCTATGGGTAAATCATCATGGTGTTTGGTACTCACCTAGCTGTGTGGAAATCATCATGGTGTTCGGTACTCACTAGACTACAGGTAAATCATCATGTTGTTCAGTGCTCCCTTACCTTTGGGTAAATCATCATGGTGTTCTGTACTCACTTAGCAATGGGTAAATCATCATGCTGTTCGGTACTCACCTATGGGTAAAGTGTCATGGTGTTTAGTAGTCACTTAGCTATGGGAAAATCATCTTGGTGTTCGGTACTCACTTTGCTATGGGTAAGTCATCATGGGGTTCGGTACTCACTTAGCTATGGGTAAAGCAACATGGTGTTCGGTACTCGTTTAGCTATGGGTAAATCATCCTGGTGTTCAGTACTCACTTAGGTATTGGTAAATCTTCATGGTGTTCGGTACTCACTTAGCTATGGGTAAAGCATCATGGTGTTCGGTACTCACTTAGCGATGGATAAATTATCATGGTTTTCAGTACTCACTTAGCTATCGGTAAAGCGTTATGGTGTTTCGTCCTCACTTAGATATGGGTAAATCACCATGGTGTTCAGTACTCACTTGGCTATGGGTAAATCATTATGGTGTTCGGTACCCACTTAGCTAAGGGTAAATCATCATGGTTTTTGGTACTCACTTAGCTATGGGTAAAGCATCATAGTGTTCAGTACTCCCTTAGCTATGAGAAAATCATCATGGTGTCGGTATTCACTTAGCTATGGGTAAATGATTATGATGTTCAGTACTCAGCTATGAGTAAATCATCATGGTGTTTAGTACTCACTCATCTATGGGTAAATCATCATAGTGTTCAGTACTCCCTTAGCTACGGGTAAATGATCATGGTATTCTGTACTCACTTAGCTATGGGTAAATCATCATGGTGTTCGGTACTCACTTAGCTATGGGTAAATCACCATGGTGTTCGGTACTCACTTAGCTACTGGTAAATCATCATGTTATTTGGTACTCAGCTACCGGTAAATCATCATGGTGTTCAGTGCTCACTTAGCTATAGGTACATCATCATGGTGTTTGGTAACTCACTTAGCTATGGATAAATCATTATGGTGTTGTTCAGTACTCACGTTGCTATGGGGAAATCATCATGGTGTTCAGTACTCAGCTATGGGTAAATAATCATGGTGTTCGGTGTTCACTTAACCAAGGGTAAATCATCACAGTGTTCAGTACTCACTTAGCTATGGATAAATCATCATGGTGTTGTTCAGTTCTCACTTAGCTATGGGTAAATCTTCATGGTGTTCAGTAGTGAGCTATGGGTAATTAATCATGGTGTTCGGTGCTCACTTAACTATGCTTAAATCATCATGGTGTTCGGTATTCATTTAGCTATGGGTAAATCTTCATGGTGTTCAGTACTCACTTAACTATGTGTAAATCATCATGGTGTTCGGTACTCACTTACCTATGGGTAAATCATCATGGTGTATAGTACTCACTAAGCTATGGGTAAATCATCATGGTGTTCGGTATTCACTTAGCTATAAGTAAATCATCATGGTGTTCAGTACTTACTTAGCTGTGGATAAATCATCATGGCGTTCTGTACTCACTTAGCTATGGGTAAATCATCATGGTGTTCGGTACTCACTTAGCTATGGGTAAATCATCTTGGTGTTCGGTATTCAGTTAGCTATAGCTAAATCATCATGGTGTTCGGTACTCACTAAACTATGGGTAAATCATCATGGTGTTCAGTACTGACTTGGCTATGGATTAATCATGGTGTTCAGTCCTCTCTTAGCTATGGGTAAATCAACATGGTAAATCATTATGGTGTTCAGTACTCACTTAGCTATGGGTAAATCTTCATGGTGTTCGGTACTTATTTAGCTATGGTTAAATCATCATGGTGTTCGGTACTCACTTAGCTATGGGCTAATTATCGTGGTATTCGGTACTCACTTAGCTATGGGTAAATCATCATGGTGCGGTACTCACTTAGCTATGGGTAAAACATTGTGGTGTTTGGTACTCAGCTATGGGTATGTAATTATGGTGTTCGGTGCTCACTTAGCTATGCGTGAATCATCATGGGGTTTGGTGCTCACTTAACCATGGGTAAATCATCATGGTGTTCTGTACTCACTTAGCTATGGGTAAATCATCATGGTTTTCGGTACTCACTTAGCTATGGGTAAATCATCATGGTGTTGTTCAGTACTCACGTTGCTATTGGGAAATCATCATGGTGTTCAGTACTCAGCTATGGGTAAATCATCATGGTGTTCCATGGTCACTTAGCTATGGGTAAATCATCATGGTGTTCTGTACTCACTAGACTATGGGTAAATCATCTTGGTGTTTGGTACTCAGCTATTCCTGAACACAAGTAAAACCTTGAAACTGATTTTTTTAAATATTTACTATATTTTATTCAGCAATTACTTAAAAATGCAGAACATATATTTCTTCATTGCTTATGAAGCTGTTGATTGGGCATTTCAGTTTTTTTTTTTTTTTTTTTTACTTTCTCTGCTGTTTTGCTGAATAGAGGTAGCCTCTAAATCACCCTTTGCTGTGACATTCCTTGTAGTGGTGGTAAGTGTGTGTGTGTGTGTGTGTGTGTGTGTGTGTGTGTGTGTGTGTGTGTGTGTGTGTGTGAGTGTGTCTGTACGCGTGCTCTGTTTTGTAGAAGGCGGTTACTGGGGAAAATGTTCCTGTCTGAGTTTTTACATATAACATTCTGATGGCAGATTCATTCAGCAAATCACTTGCTTTTCTTACTTTTCAGAATCCCCTGGCTTGGTATAATTATTTTACAACTTATAAGATATGATGGTGAGACACTAAACTGGTTTACCTTGTTAAACATATATACACTTGCACTGACAGTGGAGAATGCCAAATAAATCTTGCATCAGGTGTAGTAAGTTTATTTTTTTTTACATCTCTGTTAAAAGCACTGAATTAGTTTTATTTGGTGCACAATCAAAACAAAATGCAATACAATTGTTATCTGGCAGCAAACGACTTTTTGTCATCTGGTATATTTGCTGTAGAATGAAAACTAATTCCAAGAATTATATGGAATAGAAAATAACTGATGAGTAACATATTTAACATCAGTAACATATGTTTGGGTAATTTTACATGCAGACCTCTGGATTTATTTGTCACAGAGCACTTAGGGCTATGAGTGAGATTCGACCAGACGTGATATGCAGTGTTATACATCCTGTAATGTACCCCTTACAAATCACATGATCGTCATGATTGACATGAACTATTTGTGCAGATGATCTTTAAATACGTTACCAGTCCGTCACCAGGGAATGTGTCTTGAAATGTCATTTTGAAGCATAACTGTTAATATCAGGGGCACTGGATCACATCATTGAGAGTTCATTACTTAGTTTTGTTGCATCGTCCATTTTGTGGTTATGTGTAAGTATTATTTTATTGTTGTTGTGTACTAATCAACCCCTCTGGTTATTGCTTTAGTTATCAGTGGAAATATTGGTGAAGAGACATATATTCAGGTGGACTAAGGGGACGTACGAAATCTCATAGAACAAACTATTGCTTCAGACTCTTGCTTTTTATTAATTATGTGGAAAATCTGTGATTGAAACATGCAGCTTCTAAAATCTGCAGCTGGTATGTAGTTATCAGTGTTAGTGGAAATTGTCTATGCATGTCCCAATGGAACTTAGCGTACTGTGGCTATAGCCATTGCTGTCTTAACAGAACTGCTCAACATATGTCCCACTGTACCATGGTGTAGTGCAATGCTCTCATCAAGACTATCTTATAAATATCCCAGTGTTGCTAACTGCACTGTACTTGTCTTTGTAGAGGTAATCTACACATGCCTAATGCTACCTAGTGTATTGTAGGAAGTAGTCTATATATACCTCAAAGTAGGACACTGTACCTTTTTTGCATGAACAAGTCAAAATATGATACAGTGTAGCACACAACCTACCGCAATGTAACAAGTCTTCATATGATACAGCATAATACAATGTACTGTACCTATCACAGTAAAATGACTCAGTATATTACAAATGTAACTCAATGTACTGTACATATCACACTAGAATTACTTGACATATGACTCAGCGTAGCACAATGTGCTGCACCTCTCACAGTGGAATTACTCGACATATGAGTCAGCTCAGCACACTGTACTGTACCTCTCAGTCAAATTGCTTGACATATGATTCAGCATAACACAATGTGCTGTACCCCTCACAGTGGAATTACTCAACATACGACTCAGCATAATCCAAAGTGCTGAACATATCACAGTGGAATTACTCAACAGATGACTCAGCATAACCCAACATACTGTACCTCTCACAGTCGAATTACTTGACATATGATTCAGCGTAACCCAATGTGCTGAACATATCACAGTGAAATTACTCGAGAGATGACTCGGTTTAACACAATGTACTGTACCTATCACAGTGGAACTACTTAACACATGACTCAGCATAACATAATTTACTGTACCTATCACAGCAGAAGTACTTGATATATGCCCTGATGTAACCTTGTGCACTCAAAACATGCCTCATTGTAGCCTAGTACAGTGTAAGTGTCTCAGCAGTACTTGCCCCCATGTGACTGAGGGTACTGTAACTGTCTAAGTCAAATATGCCGCATTGTAACCTGGTGTACTAGAATTATGTCAGTGGAACATGCCTGTTTTACCACAGTGTATCAAACTGTTTTAACGGAACATGCCATACCACACCCCCACCATATAACCTACTATACTGTAACTACCTTAGAGGAGCATGTCTTATTGTAGAGTGTTCAGTAATTCCATGAGGAACTACTGTACTGACAGCCCAGTAAAGCCTAATGCACTGTAACTGTTTCAGCAGAATTTGTTCCCATGAAGTGTAGTGTACAGTGTAACATGGTCCCTTCATCTGCATAATATAGTATATCATAGTTCCTTCAGCCAGTCTATCAAGGGTCTTGAGCAATCTGTAGACGGATAAATGACACTGGCTGATTATAGAAGGTGCTTGACTAGAGAATCAGGAAAATCTGGTGTTCGTCAGCAATGCATTAACAGCTACTTACAGCAAATTGAAATGTCACGGAGCTGTCTTTGTAGGTTAGCAAACTCACTTTGCATTTATGTGATGAGTGCCACAGAGTTGTAACATGCTGAACTCTGTTTTTTACTTCTGGTAACTCATGTAGCAGCTATTTTATCCCAGAGCTACTATAGTAAAAATATTTATGTTACAATTAGATAAAAGTGTTTGCACACATAGCAGGATCTGCTCCAAGTATGCACTTTCTTCTTGCAAGAGTTTCTGAGCTTGAAATCTTCAACCAGTTTTTCTGATTTTTGTAGACTCCATAGAGTATATATATTTTAGTTAGTGCAACTGACATATATGAATCATTTCCTACACTTATTGAAAAATTATTTCATATTTCATTTGACATGTACATATATATATATATATATATATATATAGAGAGAGAGAGAGAGTGAGAGAGACAGCGAAATGTGCAGGAACATACACACGCGCGTGTGTGTGTGTGTGTGTGTGTGTGTGTGTGTGTGTGTGTGTGTGTGTGTGTGTGTGTGTCTGTGTGTGTGTGTGTGTGTGTGTGTGTGTGTGTGTGTGTGTGTGTGTGTGTGTGATGTGTGTGAATGCTTTTAATTAGTGAAACTCCCAAATGTCAATGTCCGTTTTGTGGATGGGTGTCTGAGGTCTGCAATTTTCGGTTTGGGAAAAATGCCTCTTCCCTGGGGATTGCGTGTTTATAATTAGTAGGAGGTAAGGAATGTGAGGATGCTGGGGGGCTTGTTACCACAGAAAAAAGCAGTAGATTTCTTTTGCATGGTCCACAGCTGTGCCCTCCAGCATGTGCATTTGGGTAACAATGGCTACATGAGTCATATATGATTCAACAGGAGAGAGGGAGAGACAGAGAGAAACTCACATGCAGACATTAACTCTTGTATCTATAGCTATATATCTATATACACATAGAGATAGACATATACACATATATTAAATCAATATATGACTAAAAACATGTCATTTTTCTGCAGTTTTACAGAATCAGATTTGACCAGGATATTTTTACGAAGGGTTTTCTAGTTTCATCTATTGTTTATTAGGAAAAAGAAGTTTTGTTTCTTTTCATCCTGCTAAAATGTAATGAGAAGTTAATGGTATAGGTATATCAATAGCTTAAAAGTATTTTATTTTATAGTATTGGAAATGTAAATAAAAGCAAAATAGGCATAGTGTGAACTATTCTGAAGTGACAATTTTAATCCTATGTATTAAAACAGTATTTTGCACATTTATTTTACAGTAAAGCATGATATATTTATATATTATTTTAAACAATGTCTGTTGAATGATAAAGCCCACTTGGACTAAGAATTCCAGAAGGTGAAGGCTTGACTTACTGTTACTCATTGGGGGTACTTTGAATTATGTCTCTGTAACTGGTTGCTAAGCTATTGGGATTTGCAGTAGCATTACTTCATATTAAATTGCTTTTCTGCTCCGTGACTGTGTTGGCATGTTTTCTTGTTTACAGTAATAGAAAAATTATTTCCTACTTGCTGTGATCATGTATTTTTCTAGTATAAACATGATATAGTCACAAACAAAAGAATATTTCTAGTGAATAAGACAGAGCAACGATGTGCTGGTAGCTCTAAAGTAAGCCTTCTTGTGTGCTGCAAGCTTTTTGTATTAATAGTTTCTCCTTTTGACATGGGGCAGGGAATATTCCACCAGTGAATTCTGACCACCTAGTCCTTTGATTTGGTTATGGCCATTCGACCTTTGCTATTACTTGCTAATTGATTTTGCAGTCCAGAACTCAGGTTTGGGCCTCTGAGTTTCCATTTCTTAAGTATTTATGATTCACGACACAGAATACTTCATGATCTAACAATTAGTAATCAGATAAGCCTCGATATACATTTATGCAGACACTTTTATTTTTGGGCTTACGTTTCACCTTTATATGAGCACTCTATATTTTTCAGTTAGCTTTGTTTCTTTGTCCACCTGCCTCTGCGTTGTTTTTCTTCCCTAAAGCTGTATTTCTCTGATATGATACTGTTCCATAACAGTAAAAGGGCAGTACTAATATCATGGGAGTGACATCATACTTTTTTAAACGGAAGGTGGTAGGGTGATAGGAAGAGTTGAAGTCATCAGGATTAGTCAGTTTTGTTAGGATGTTTTATGAATCAGGCCATGGAATGTGCTCCGGGGTTTAATGCCTTCATCCTCCATTTGCCTACTGTGTGTTCCGAGGAAATCTGAGAAGGTCAGTTTACCAGATAGTACTCTAGGGTCACCCTTGAAGAGGGACATTAGTGTCCAGTAGACTTACCTGGTCAACAAAGAAAAAAATCAAGTAGCATGGTGGAACAGTGATTGGTGTTGTTGTCTATGAACTTTTGTGGCTAATGTTCAGTTTTACAGCACTGGATGTGCTGTGGCAAGAGTTTGCATATTCTTCTCATCTCTCTATGCCTGTTCTTACTTCCTCCTATATTTCATGTGGGCTGCTTAGAGTACAATGCCTACCCTGTTCAACTGCCACTGTGTTTGCATTCCGGATTGTACCCCCTCTTTTGAGGAAGCTCTAGTTCTATGCAATTAAATTCTGTGAAATAAAAAAAATACAAATTTATCTAATGCAGTGTCTCAAATAAATAATATTGAAGAGAAATACAGGTTTTAGTGTGCAAAATAACCTGAAATATGCATTAATATGTGACAATATGAGTTATTTATGGCATGTCTTCCTCAGTTTGTCAAACAAGCAGTCAGTCCAATGCTACTAATGGATTAATGTAGTTGATATCTTAGGCTTCTTTATGTTTTTATGTAAATATTCTAATGCAAAAAGCTAAAATGTTTATTTTCAAATATGTGTTACTACCCAGAGTTAATGTAAAAACAAATTATGTCTCCCAGCATGTTCATATGTTATGTTACTCTGCATTATCTGGCTTGTCCTATCTCTTGCTGCCCTGCTTGTTCTTGTATGAATCTGAAACTGATCCCTAGACAGAAAAACTTTGATATACAACTACATGTTTAAAACCCTACCTCATATCCAATAAAAGCCTGTCCAATAGTTCTGCACGTCTAACTTAACATTTACATTTACCCTAAAGTACCATAAGAATAATACTCCGTAGTTACTAAACATAGTGTAATAGCTGCTATTTCATCCTTCATCTTTTTTTCCATCACCCTCTCTGCCTTTCCTATCACACTCAAAAGAAAAGTTAAAACAACAATAACTCAAAGTAATAAACTCTAGCTAACAACATTATACTACGCTGTTAAGCACCACTCCATTTAATAGCTGCCATTTGATCGTTAAGCTCCCCTTTCCCTCTGCCTTCCCCATTACACTCAAAGGGAAAGTTCAACATTCTTAACTCAAAGGAACAAACTCTAGCTAATAATATTACACTACATTGTTGAATGCTATACCCTTTAAATCTGCTTTGCTTTGGACTTTTATATTGTTTATATCCTTACAGCTGTGTAGAATAGCTGGGTTGACGTTCTGACCTTCTATAAGTATAATCCACCTCCAAACATTCTCAGCAGGTGGATCCCATCCCATTTAACCTTGCTTTGCTTGTGCTCACTCCACTCCACTCCCCTACCCTACCCCCAACTCCCACCTACCCCACTTTACTCCACATTTATTCTGCACCATATCCCACCCCCCAACAAATCTGACCACTCAACACGAGGACAGTTACATACTCCTCCCCAACAATACAATCACCTAATGTTATTATCTGAGTCTCTCTCTCATCCATGCCAGCCAAACCCTACCAGGTTTGACCACTCAATTGAAAGATAGTTAAAAACTTCTCCACAAAATATATTACCAATTTTCTTAATAATTTAAAGTGCTTTGTGTACATCCCAGACACTCACTACCCTTTTATACCACCCAGTTCTTCATTTTCCATCTACTTTTCCATCTAAAAGACATTTTCCTAAACTCTAACCTTCAACTACCTCTCCGCCCTAACAAGTAAACCTTGCATGCAAAAATGCTGCTCCTTATATTAATCTTTCAAATTCTAGTACTGACCTCCCACTTAGCATACTATCACCTTCCCTTAAACTACACTATCACAACTCAACCACCAGCCTCCTACTTAACCCAGACAATTATAATAACTGTTCTAATATATCTCCTAACCTCTTTCATGTCTTCACTACTTTCTGTCTGAAATGCAAAATACTTCACTGTGATCACTGTCTCCTCAAAAGAAAGCATCTTCTCAGACCCACTATTAAAAATATTCTACATTTTTGCTTTGGTGGGGACATGCCCCCAAACCCTGGCCCTACTAATCTAAACTCAATCTTTAACACCACCAGTTCCTGCAAGCACCATAACAACCCAGATAACTCTCCCCCTTCAGTTATAACCCACACCTCCTCCAATGCATCCTTTAGTCTTTATACAAAGACATCTTTCAGCCAATGCAATTCCCATTTACAGACATACCATCTCCCACTCCATCAAGCACAAGTCCAGCCCAAAACTAAGTCAGGTAACATTAAATGTGTGTATTATTTGTTGTAAAATTACAGATCTACATGCCTGGATATGACTCTTTTCCCCAGATATCCCAGCCATCACTGAAACATTGCTTAAATCCAATATGGAAAATACAAAAATACTACCTCTAGGCTATAACATTATGATAACTGACAAGACAGGAGAAGTAGTCACTCTACTGAACCCCAGCTCTTATAACCTCTCCTCCTATTCCAGTTTCATTCCCAAATTTCATTCAGCTGAAATACTTATAACACATTTTAAAGCTAAACTCTAAAAAACACAATGTATTATTGTAATTTGCGCCACCCCTTGGAAACAACATACCCCCTGGGTATCTAATTATTCTGTGGGATGTCAGTACTGACTGACAAAATGCAACTTCTGACAGTTCCTCATTCTGGAAAAATCTATTTAGGCTAACTAAACTAATATCAACACCTACTAGATACAACAAAATCAATAAAGACACAACTCTTGACTGGATTTTAGTCTCAGACCCCCAGTAAATATACTGTTAGTGAAACCTATCAACTTCCTAACTAAACTAATAACAACACCTACTAGATACAACAAAATCAATAAAGACACAACTCTTGACTGGATTTTAGTCTCAGACCCCAGTAAATATACTGTTAGTGAAACCTACCGACTTCCTAACTAAACTAATAACAACACCTACTAGATACAACAAAATCAATAAAGACACAACTCTTGACTGGATTTTAGTCTCAGACCCCAGTAAATATACTGTTAGTGAAACCTTTCAACTTCCTAAGTGACCATTTCTCTGCATGCACACAGAGTTACCACTCATCACCCCAATACCCACCAACATAAACCAACAAACAACCACTCATCACCCCAATACCCACCAACATAAACCAACAAACAATATCACAAAGGTTAACAGAGATTTATTCAACAGTATCCAAAGGTCCTTTAACTGGTCTATACTAAAACTCTTTTCCATTAGGTGATGCAGTTACAACTTTAATACCTATTTTTAAACACCCTAAATAACCTTGCCACTCTGTATATAAAAAGAGCAAAAGTAAAACACTCCCCTGGCTATGCAACCTCATAAAAACATAATGTGTACCAGATACAAGGCTTGGGGAGACCGGCTAAGCAAAACCAAACTTTCAGCGATGCAGAGGACTTCATAATCAAGTTAAAAAGCAAATATACAAAGATAAGAAACAATGCTAAATTTAGTCCTTGGTTCACACACTGCTCAGTCCTGCCTGAAAAAAAGAACTGCATCATATATATATATATATATATATATATATATATATATATATATATATATATATGTGTGTGTGTGTGTGTGTGTGTGTGTGTGTGTCTGTGTATATATATATATATATATATATATATATATATATATATATATATATATATATATATATATATATATATATATATAAATATATATATATATATATATATATATATATATATATATATAAATATATATATATATATATATATATATATATATATATATAGTTGCTCTCAGGCTGCAGAAGGAGGACAGCACTGTCACTGGGTCATTGCAGTTATAGATAGAACTCCAGCCCATGGGAAATAATTTCTCCATAACATTATCTTCTGTGGTCATAGTCCTTGTGTGAACTACTTTGTGTTTTGTAGATTATTATATTTTAAGGGCTAGTGGGAAACTATTGGGCTGTGGTCACTGACAGCTTTAGGTGAAATCTATAGTGACCTTAGCCTATCTAGGATATGTGTAACAACTATATTTAATAGAAATGAGTGTGCAGTGTATGGACTAATTGTAATTATTTTAGCTAGTATTTGTAAGGGATTATGTGGAGAGTGGAGAAATAATATGAGAGGAGTCATGTGACCATAAAGGAAGTGATGTAAAGAGTGTGGATGGGAAAAGGTGCATAGTAAAGGAGTACATCACAGCCAAACATGGTGAATCTCTATGACTGATCTCATTTGTACTTTGTTCTCATAAAAAAAAAAAAATCACTAGGGCTGTATCTGGTGGCACTCTGTTCTGTTGTGGCACAGTCAGAGGAGTTTTCCAGTTTGGATGAAGCAGAGAGTGTAACAGCAGTAATCCCTGCCAGCTGGAGATCTTGTACTTTGCTGCTGTTATCAGTACAATATAGCTGGTGTTGACAAAGCAGCTCAAGGGCTTCTCTGAGACAGCAAGTGAGCATGTTGGCTGTTATCTGAATACGGACACTATAAATTAATTCTAGAGTACAGCTCACGTTAATTCAAAAGATTAGCATGATAACGGCAGCATGCATCACATTAAAGGTACGTCTATAATGTATTACAGCCAGCTGCACAGAGCATAAACAATCTACACAAAATGGAGTTCTGCTTATTTAAAAAAAATGTGACACCAGGGGATGACATCCCACCCTTGTTGTATTGCAAATATGTGATTTCTACATGAACATGGGTCTGTTAGCAAGCCCGAGAACTTTTTTTAAGGAGAGGGGAAATCTATATCCATTAAAATACATTAGGTTTAGTAAGGTATGTAACAGACTGTAACATAAATAGAAAAGTTATAATATGAATACAAACATGATACTATTAATTTTATTCCTGTAGCAGTGATATGAACATCTGCTGGTTTTCACAGACAACATAAAATAAACATCTACTTCTCAGAAGGAAATCCTAATATCAAACGTCTCTAGCTCTCCAAGTTCACAGATGACTGTAAATTGGGAACTACCATAGATGCATCCTACAAGAGGGTCTAACACAAACTAATGACTGGTGCCAAAGCCAAGGATT